>NC_136595.1:5415589-5488089 GCF_910589615.1 Taurulus bubalis
TTGAGGTACCCTATAAAACACAGGTATCCACATCCAGGTACAGATTACAGACGTCACAGGTATCCAGGTAGACATTTTCATAGCAGTATGAACACAAATGTTTAATAACAAAAAACAAAGTAATATCTTGATCTGGACGTTCCCACGAGTTCTTCTGCTAAACATTCTGCTTAAAGAACAACGAGCTCAGATAACGCTTCAACTTCCTGGTTACACGCAGAAGAGTGTGAACGCACAGCACAGGACACGCGTGAGCATAATATGGAAGAAACACAAACACAGAAAAAATGATAATAAATATACATTTTCATCGTCAGTTGCACCTGAATATGAACGTTAACAGGTTTGCATCGAACAATGTGTACCGTATAGAAAATAAACTGAATATTCAATGACTTGAGACAAAAACACGTTTGACAATCGGACTTCTTTCAACAGTAACCGTAGCAACAGAAACATCCCGTGACTCGGCGTGTCCCCCGTGAGCGTAGGCGTGTCCCGATCGCCGATTGGTGGCGGTCGTCTTGAAACGTTTCTACATTAAACTTCTGGAGTCGACTGAATGCTCCTACAACAAGAACCGGCACACCCTTTTATTTATTCATTTTGGGGGAAGAAAAGAGGTCAAACCCCCAAAAAAGATCTGACGTACAGCAGCGCTGCACACGCATGTGGCTACTGGATATCGTTGATGTCACGTTCAGAACGTTTGTGCGTTACACTTCTGGAGACGACCGAATTCTCCTGCAATAAGAACCGGCACACGCTTTCCTTCTTACACCTTGTTTTTGGAAGTAGTAAAGTCAAAGTATCAAAGAGAAACACAGATCCTACAAAGAACTCTCTCTCTCTCACACACACACACACACACACACACACACACACACACACACACACACACACACACACACACACACACACACACACACACACACACACACACACACGAGAACAGCAAAAACATGATTTAGGTGATGTCAATGGTAACGGACGAGCAATGAATTGAGAAAAAACAATGATTTATGAAATGTGATTTGTGCAAACGCCTCTCTTCTCTCGGCTGTAGGAGATGAATTACATTTATCTCTCTGCAGACGTTCGGCTGTCTGGCTCCACATGCAGCGTCTCGCCATTGAAGCCGTTTTTTGTCTTGCTGCATTAGAAACGCTACCATTATCGCATCGGACACGTAGGCAATGTTTTTAGGCAATTAAGCCTCTTTTAGAGGCCGCCTCCCCACTCTGACCCCGTGACCTCAAAACATCCCCCGAGCATCGCGCTCTTTAATGCCGAGATGCCAAAAAGGAGAAAAGGCCTTCAGGGGAACAAGCTTGCAGACACAGAGTAACAACAGCCGGCTCAAACAGCTTCCTTCTGCAGTACCTTCACTCATCTATCAATAACGAAACCTCCTGAAAAGTGTATGGCTTTTAAAAAAAAAGGCCCCATCTGCCCTCCTTCAGAGCGGGGACACCGAGGCCTGAACAGTCACACGAGAGAGCAGCACACACAATAATCCTCTTCATAACAACATCTGTACAATCAGGCACAAAAATAAACACTTCTTTTAAACTCCAGTCTGAATCCTTTGGTCTTTGGTAGAGACGCATCTCCTTGTGATGTTAAGCCGGGCTACAGACCTACACGTTTCCTTTCCTTCACCCGAATGAGAAACAGAAGGTGCAGCGGGGAGAGGAAGTCTATGGAAGCAACATGATGATGATGATGATGATGATGATGGGCTGCAGGCCGACCCCTCGCAGAAGAACTCATAATGCAGCGGGACCTGGTGCTAATAGACGGTCCTCGTGGTTCACCAGCAAGTCCAGATTGTCAGGAAAGACATTTTAATGCCAGCTGCAAGAAAACTTTGGCAACTGTGCGGAAAAAAATAAATAAATATCTGCATTAGAGTTCCTGTACCGGGGCTCATCTCAGGCACGTCTTCTTTAACTTCTAAAGTGAATTTAAATGATGTTTACAGATATTTGCAGCAGCAATGTGATGCTTGTTGCTGCTCCACGCCTCATGTTTGATTTCCTGTCCCATGTTGCAGCTCACATTACGAGTTCCTCCTCAGTCGCTCCACGAGCAATTCATAGCGCTGGGAAAAGGAACAAAGCGGACGACGAGTCCTTTGGTTTCACGCCATGCATCCGCGTCGCGTCCGGCTGAGAATGCAGCGAGCCTAAACGTATGGAGGGGCGTTAAATGGCGGCACGGGGGTCGGTGATTATGTGGAGAGGAAGCCGTCCCCCACATCTGTGTGCTACGGCCCGCGGCCGTGGGAGTCAGCAGTGGGTGGACTCGATGGGCGACAGCGTCAGGATGCTGCGATCGTTGGAGTAGAAGTTCTCCGTGTCGCTCCAAGACCTGAAAACAGGCAGCAGGGACTGAGGATTAGGTGACCGACGGAGTGTGTGTGTGAGTGTGTGTGTGTTGGAGATACAGTGAGAGCGAACAGTGTTGTCTAGCGACTTGCGGCTGGAAGAAGTGGAGCGAGGATGGAGAGTGAAGGGTTAGTAATGGTGTGAGGTTGTTTGTTGGTGATGAGCATCTAAAGGTTCACCTCACATTGATCCAAGGCCATCAGGAAGGTTTCAGAGAATACAATTTAAGGAAAGTATGTTTCAAGCAGCGATTGACATGTCAGTGCACTCTAAAAGAAAGAGGTTACCAATTACTGGACTAAGACTGTACATTTGTTCAATTGTAATATGCTAATACCTAGATCTGGATGGAATAGAAGCTAAGCTGCAGTGTGGAGTCATAGTTGATCCTTTAGGTTTGATGTCGCTGTTCAGAGACAGCTCATGGAAGCTGTGTGTCTCCAACATAACAATTAAAGCTCTTTGTGTTTCACATGTTTGAACCCGGTTTTGTTTTCCGGATCAGTCCCTGGTCGGTTCTCAGAAGAGTTGAGGTGAGACTTGAGCTACTCGACTCATGGATAAAACTCTAAAACAAACAGAAATAAATCATGATCAACAAGCATCAACAACATCCTTGTCTCATATATCCATCTCAAGATAAACAGCACTAGTATCAGATTCTCTGCAGGTAAATATATACATCCCTAAGTTCAGTTAGATGTCAGTTAGATGATATTCTGCAATATTAAACATATCGTTAAAAAAATCCATGATATAATGTATATGTTCTAATTAGAGGCACAGTCCCTTTCTGTTATGCTTTGGAGATGTCTAACAAAAATATTAGATTATATATATATATAAACTAGTACTACACATCTCATCCATTCCTAGATCACTCAAAACATGTTACAACTAAATGATATTGCCAGTGATTGACAAAAAACTACAAACATAAAACATGGCTCCATCATGAGCTACCGTTTGATTAGCAACGGTCACAACCAGCAGCATGCGACTCACATCAAAGTGGACCCGGGCACCCGACTGATCTTCACAGAGGAAGACTGCACCTGTCCGTCCACGTCTCCAGCTGCGTTTTCATATTTCTAAATGTCAGCTGCCCTGCGCCGAATAACTCGCATGACCTTTAATTTAACGCTGCTCTCTGCGATGAAGACGACCGCTTTAAGACCCGATGAACAGAGAAACGGGGCCTTTTCAAAAAGGCTGGCTGATGACTCAAAGGTTTGACCGGAGGCGCGCTCACATGCCACATCAGCAGCTTGGCCGTCTACCAGGGCCGGGGTCAAACGGAAACATCTCGCTGCTAAAAACACTGGCGCTCCCCGGGGGTCACGGCACAACAAAGAGGACGTTAACACTTTTGGAGAAGCCGGTGGGAACATGAACCCGAGAGGAGAACAGGCAGTTTTCTGACGAAGCTCACGGGGGACGTTTACAGCACATGAATAATTAAGTTGGAAGTTTGAACAGCGTTACGCAGATTTAAGACACAGAAGGACAAAGACACACACAGACAGGACAGGCAAGTGCAAGAGGAGGAGTGTGAGGGCACAAGTACATACAAGTTCACGTTGTATACGGAGTACCGAAGGCAGCAGAGCCCCCATGCAGCAAGACAGAGAGGGAATTCTGGTTCTGTAGCCCGAAGTGGACAAGATGGGCGGAGTTATATCTTGTAATTTAAACCGGTGGGCAAGATGAACTCCACCCCTCCGGAACACCCCGGGTTATAAAACAAGCATGCCCTAAAGTTGGCCTCTTCTCAGAAGCACATATAAGGCTTCAGGATTCAGTAGAAAAGACTAAGGGATACGGTAAGTAGCACAAAAAAAAGAGACAGACTACATTTCCCAGCAGCCTCTCTGGTTTAGGGTCCCCTTGTTCTTGGAGAAGAGGAGCAGGATGTCAGACGTTAAGTTAGAGAAGATGAACAGATTTTGTGACACTTGAATGTCTGAGGTTCAACCATCTGGTTTTGAAACAGACTTGAAGAATTAAGCTTGTTAAACAAATAATCATGTCAAACGGTTCAAGTGGATATATGCCTGCTAATTATATCCAAATACTACCTAAGTACTAAGTACTTTTATTTTGTGGAAAATTTGTTTGCCATTTCGATAATTTGACAACTTCACGCTGTATGTTTCTCGTTTATTATGAAAAAACATCTTTGACTCATCTTTCAGCTGCGGCCAGCATTCAGCAGCCAGCTACAGTTGGGCTCCAATAAATAACAGTTAAATACATTATATAAGCTTGTAAATATGCTTAAATATTTCCCTTCCAGTCATTAATTATGTAATATAGGACTGAGTGGACACGTTCCTCTTCCCCTATGGCAGTATCCTAGCATTAAGGCCAAGTGTGTGAGTCTTTCATTACTATTTATGCTTCATGTCCTCAAACCCAGGAGGTGAAGAAGGGATGGAGAGACAGAAGTGGGGAAGAGGACGAGGGAGGAATGAGAGGAGAGTTGATAGCAAGGGAAGGAGGAACAAAGAATAAAATCTAAACCTTATTCAGCCGCTATAATATTTGTTGATTGCATGACTTTGTGAAGTTCCAGTAAAACCCGCCCAAGCGAAGCTTTTGACTTCTCTCATTGTTTATCCTTCTGGGAGGAGAAACTGCCGTCAGCTCAGTTGGAAAAATGAAATGTCTGCTTCGTGCCAAGGTCAGAAAACAGATCAATCATTCCAACAAGAAGAAATTAATCTAGATTGAATCATGCATTTAGTGGCAATTTGACCCTGGAGCGAAGAGAATAGCTTCCTTTCTTTCAGTGACCCTGACAACACTTGGAATAGATTATTTCATGGAGCAGAGCCGCCTCATCTCCGTCTAATGAACAATAAAGAGAATACATATTAAGATGTAGGATCTTAGGGTCCCAACTGGCTGAATCATGCCGAAGATGTTCATTATTTGGCCACAGGCCTGGTCCAGAATAAAATGAGATACAAAGAGATCACCATTTGATAGCTCTATTATGGGATAGCTCATAAGACGCAGCGCTCTCCTCGAGCACCGAGGGTCTGGAGGGAGGAACAGTGCGTCCCGTGTTGGACCTGCATGCCGTCATCATAACACCGGTACAAACACACATCTGTGCCAGAGCCGCTGCAAAAGTCTCTCACACGCAAAAGAGCAAGAATGCTACATCTTCACTATTGATGTAATCAATACTGAGTCCCAAGATGTTTCGGGGAGTATTGATCACTCAGCAGAAAGAGCCGATCGGGTCAATCAAGTCGATGACCCCACTGAGTCACTGGGATTCGGGCGAAAAGATACAATAATACTGAAACTGCAGATTGAGCAACCTCAGCCCACTTCAAACTGCACATGGCACACAAAAAAAGTTGTAGTTTTATCATTCTTTATGAAGAGGAGCTTCAGCAGAGAAGAGTTTCATCTGCACTCATTGAGCGCTCACTAACATTACCCCTCTCTGCAAATCGCCAAAAGGCAGCTTCAAGGCCGAGTCACCAGAACCCGTCACTTATGAAGCCCTTCCACATCTCTTCAATCAGAGGTTCATGCTGGAGATGTACACGCCCACATCTGGTGCTCCGATCACTCCGATCACTCTGATCACTCTGATCACTCTGATCACTCTGATCACTCCGATCACTCCGATCACTCCGATCACGTGGCCTTATCTCAAGCCAACTTGACACATAGACATCGGTGTCATCTGTTAAAGTGCGTTACAGATCGGGCAGTTCTCCTTGAAAACTGACTAATTAGGCTAATTTGGACATTAAATGGATTTGAGGGAGTATCAAATAGAAACGGAGGAGACAGACAGGAGGGACAGGACAACAGATCATAGCATAGACGATAAGAACATCGACACACAGGCGTATAGACAGACATGCCTGAAGGAAAGGCCTGAATACACAAGACAGGCTACACAGGGTAATATTGAGGCCCGTTGGGCGCCTGTGCGTCGCTGGATCCAAAGGCTCCCTGCCAAGCCTGTCGAACAAGTGCAGTGCATGCTATCTAGAAGGCATAGGCATGATGTCTATTATTTTGGTTACACGGTGCACTGATATATTTCTGATAGTACACTACTGTAGATATGAGATGAAGCACATCCGTCAGTCGGCTTAATCAAAATGTTTAGACTTTGAACAGTGCAGTCCATAATGGCTTGATCCACACATCTTCCACTTCTAGCTCCTGCTCGGTTCTTCTTCTTCTTCTTCTTCTTCTTCCTAAAACCAGTCCCTTTGACCGTCTGAAACCCTACTACTGTGTGCTCAGCCTGCGACAGATGTCAACAAGAAAGACTTGCAGTACAGCCACGTTGTGGGATTTAACAGTCAGGACTGCAGCCCACATTTTTGACACCAAGAGGCGGTGCCGGTTCATCGGGATTCATAAATCATAGTTTCTTGCCGCTGTCCTCCCCACCTGTTGCTGCGGCTGGACGCGTGGCAATTGTTGGCGCTCGCCTGGCACCGTCCGGTCATTGGCTCCAGGAGGCCGGCCAGGCGGGAACAGCCGCTCTGCCCATGTTGGTAGCAGCACAGGGACTCCATGCAGCTGAGGGTCTGCGTCTGGGAGGCCGATAGAGACTGCAGGGAAGAGAAGAGGGGTTGAAGGGGCGGAGCAAAGAGCAGGGAGGGAAAGAAAGGGTGATGGGAACGGGTGAGAGAGTGAGAGAAAATGACAGAAGTAAAAGAAAAAGTGAAGGAAAGACAGAAGTCAGTGGAGAAAGAGGAGAAAAAAGAATAAATGAATATCAATAAACAGGTTTACTGTCACATTCTGAGAGGATACTGGATGAATGGAGGATGACTTATTGCATGCTGTCACAGTAAAACATGAAGTACAAGGAAAACATGCTACACAAGGGGCTGAAATGTTGCAAATAAACACATAATCTATAAAACCTGTAAGCAAAATGTTTGAGAAAACAAAACATAAAGAAGAGAAAATCAACATTTGGTATTTTAAAGGTGTTTGTAGAGCAAATGAACTCTTTCCTTAAGTGAAACTAAGACAATGCTCAGGATGACATTGTTTAACTGGTCCAGGTTTATAAAATGTTTTAACTGAAACACTAAACCCAAAGCCATGATATTTATGTTGTTGCTTCTATTGTTTGTCTTTACCATGTAAAGTGCCGTGAGTACCTTTTAAAGCGCTGTACAAATAAAATGTATTATTATATCATATGAATGAATATGCATGATCAGAAACTAAGGCAGTGTTATCATCTATCCTGATATCTTTCCCTTTATACAAGTGAAAACAAGTGCAAAACTACTAATTATTGTCTGGAGTTGACATTCACTGCAAAGAAACCTCTTACTGTCTCAATAAAAGGACTGAACATATAGTTAACAACAAGCCAGAGCTGCACTGGGAGACAAAGCTGAATGAAGTTGCTGCTGAGGAAGCTGCAGGGTCAGGTGGCTCTGATATCCTGAGTCAGCACCGGAGAGACGGTGTTCGGTGAGGAAGAGGACGAGGAAGAGTGAAGAGACAAACAGGGTCAGCGTGAGCTGAGGCTCATGGAGTTTGCATCCCGTGTGCTCCTTTGAAGATAAAATATTACTTTTTAGACCTCAGCATTAAGGGGCAATTTAAGTCTAGATTAGATTAACCTCAGACTAACTTCAGTTACCCGCCTGGTTTTTACAAGATAAGCGAACAAAGTTTACTGTTATCAATTACAGGTGCTGTTTGTAGAGATGTTTCTTCAGATAACTTTCTGACTACGTAAAGTTATAACTCCTCCCGTTTCTTTCAGCATAAGTCCAACTATGTAAAATATGTGCTGTAGTCGGAAACAATTTCTGTACTTCCATATTTGATAATTTGATGTGGTCTTCTGTGATGTAGCCTAATGCATTTATATTGTGTAACTGGGACCGTCCACAGTGCTTTGGATCGGGACGCTGCTGTTGTTGCATCTCTGCAGCAGAAATTGGAGACTCTGTTGGCATGAAACCAAACTTCTGCTACTTGGCTGGCAACAGCAAAACAGAGACAGGACAATGTGATTTATTCTGGCAAGGTCAGGTGTCGCTGGATAATAAATGTGTTTTCTTCTTGTCCTCCATCAGAATTAGTCTCCTTTTGTAAAAAAGGGCAAACAGATGTGTTCTTGTAACACAACAGTCGCCACAAAGGTTGTTGGCTGTAATTATTCTAAACCACAATGAAACAGTTACAGCAGAAGTCCTCAGTGGTAATGTCTCCTCCGCTCATGTTAACCTGTGCTGGTATAACCACGTGAGTTATAACTACGGCCAGCTTTTCATTAGCTTTAAGATGATTGATTTAGCTCGTCATTCTACCAATCTAATCAATCTGCAGCCATCAGTCATTGCAGGGTTTGTCCTGTAAATCAGAAGCAATGGCAGACATATTGAGATAATGCAGTTCTCACTGGAGCGAACATTACAATAAAACTGTCTGTTTACGAGAGAGATGAACAAGGAAAGAAGTGTTTGGTGCAATTATTTGTTTTGTTCTGGAGAAGCCGCAGTAATATGAAGCCCAGAGGCCAAACCTTATGATTAGATGCTCCGTTGTATACTGAGGTTTCCCCAAGAAAACAAAGCTTGAATTTAATGTTTCTGTTGTAAAATGGCCTCAGTGACATCATCCCCCGCCTGATTCACTATACGAGTTATCGAGTTCAGTTTGAGTTCACGTGTGCCGTATTTTCATTCAGCCTTACGTTGGTTTACACCACTAAGACAGCAGAGGATCTTTGTCAAGACCTTTTTGGCAGCTGTGTGCAAACGAAAATATAATAACCTTGTGTTTATAGCTGATATATGGTGCTCACAAAGCACAATATGTATGTAGAGAAAAAACAAAAACACTGGACGTCTTAGAATCACACTTCAAACACAAAGGGTAATATGAGATATCAAATACTTACAAGGAGACAATGGTATATTATTCAGGCTGCAATATGGATTATCATTATGGAGGGATTAGATGACTGAACAAATATACAGCAAGGACAATGAAGTCAGCATGCCAACAGCATTCTCTCTCTCTCTCTCTGGATAAACTCTGATCTGAGATCTGATCGACAACAGTGAGGGGTGAATTGAGACCGGTGGCTCAGGGAGGGCGGGGTCAGTCATATCCATGTAGGGGAGGATGAGATTATTCATTAAGGGTGTGTGTGTGAGAGGACGGGGTCATTCATACAGGAAGTAAGGCCAACAGAGACACACAGTGCAGGAGTAGTTTTCTTAAATATGAACTGAAAGGGCAGTGCAGGGGCAGCTGTGACATACAGCCATGGGTGAATAACCAAATATAAAGGACAACATGTGGTTGACTGCAGAGGGTTGGTTGGTGCTCGGGGGACAATGGAGGTGAAGTATGGTACTACCTAGGGGAGCAGGGGTCTGGGCCGGGGGCAGCAGGGGGAGGAGAAGCAGCTAGCAGGAGCCAATTGTCCTCCCCTGGGCTCCGCTGGGCTTTAACAGGGTCATATTCTGGGCCGACTGAGCCCTCACCCTCTTCCATCTGAAGACACAAGATGCTTACAGTGAGCCCCGCTGGCCCGTCAAACAGCGCATCGGTCAGCCGCCTGTTGGTGGGTCGCACATCGACACAGCAACAGAACCAGAGAAGCAAGCCCGTCAACCGAGCGGTCGCACTGCCAACATAGCCAGAGTCGTCCTTCTGGCTCATACTACAACCTCCACTCGGAGGTGACGGGACGAGAGAACGTCTCGTCTCACCTTTACGTTAAGCAATTTAGAACATTTCTTAACACAAGAATACATCTTGAAATGGAACCAGATTTTAAATTAATCTCATAACGTTTTATATATATTTTTGGGCTCAATTCCAGACTAAATGACTGTAGATGCTGTGGATATGTTTTTCATTGCTGCTTAATTACCAACCAGCAGATTCATTAGTCAGCTAGTAACAAGCAGTCAGTCAGCGAGTCACTCCAGGCTGCACTGTAGGGGGACAGTTAATTACATCCCTGACCCTCTCTCTACAGTGCGCTCTCATACACGTGTTCATACAGTGAATAGAGATCAAATCAACGCTGGTCCGCTCTTTAAAGCCCTTCCCAAGTGACCTCACCGGCAATCCAAGATAGCAAAGTTTTAGCTTGCTGGTCAAATGAGATCCGCTGTTCCTGCGGCTCGGAACAAGGCTGCCCAGGTGTTATTCCCCTGCTGACGATCTAAACCTCATCCTGATTGGCACTGTGAGACAAGGTGATGAGGTCACTGGAGGAGGGCTTTAAATTCTCATAAAAGCAGAGACAACTGAAGACACAAAGAAGCTGCAGGCATAAGAACAACGTCTCGAGGGACATGCATCCTTCTCGTGCCGATAAGCTCAAATCTATTAGTATCCAAACCCATTAACCTGCTGCTGAATCTATCGGAGCTACAGAGTAGGCAAACAACGAAAAACCCAAGAGAGCCCTTTGGGTTCCTTTACGATTACCTCCCTCTAATCTAATTAGGAAAAGAAGGCCGATAGCTACTGAAACTATTTCAACAGAACGGAATAAATTGCATTATCCAACACATAAAAATTAATTCACGCTTTGAAGTTTGAACCCAGTAAGAGAGTTTTAGCAATTCAACAAACAAATCACTCAAACTGAGTCTCTTTTGCATAATGTGCTTCCCACTTATGATCAGTCAATCTACAGTTTGGTTCTGCTCTCTGAGCTCGTGAGATGGGATTTTTGGTTGAAACTGTTTTTAAAAAGTGTCAAGTTTTAATTGATTTGACTGTTATTGATATACAGTTTCACAGCACCAAAATAATCGTTATCACCTTTCTGTAATATACGCCTCTCTGAAACAGTTAAAAAAAATGATTACGTTTTAAATCCTTAATGAGGCTAGTATGTATTGGAGGGTTGTCGTTAAAACAAAATACGGTTCAGCATTCCCAACAAGTGCTACAGAACCATCGGCCATAAAGTTGTTGAAAAGGCAATTAACCATACTAGGGCTGTAAATAGTAGTTATTTTCATTATCAATTAATTTGCAGACTATTCTCTAAGATCCAATAGACCAGTCTGACGTGTTAAACATCCTTGTTTATAAGTAGCAGTGTAAAACCCAAAGATAATCAATTTACTTTCATACATGACAAGAAAAGCATCTAATTTGGGAATAAGAGAATATTTGGCAAAACAGTTGCTGATTCATTTTCTGTCATCAACAAATCAATTGATTGTTGCACATATAAACTACAAATAAATGCAGGTACAATAATATTAACCCCATGTCTTTTCCATGATCTTAGAACTTAAATACATTTTTTTTTATGCTCACGAGTCAAGAGCGAGCAGTCGGTTCCACAATGGGAGCTCACACTATTGTTAGCCTTTCCCTTGCAGGCGGTTCACAGTGATATGTGCTACGACAGCACACGATCTTCAGGTCATCCGTGTAAAACAGCTGTGATCACAACCCGAGAGTCTGTCATGCTTCCAACAGGACACATGGTGATGCTGTAAGAGGCAGCGCGGACAAGTCCGTCATGCAGCTGTGGTGAAGCTACTGAAACCATGCAGGGGGGCTGACCTCGGAGCTGGAGAACCCAGTCTGAGGGTGTTTGACACCATGTCAAGAGGACGGAGCATGCTCCAGATAAAGGGCTGTCGGGATGAGCTGCACCATGCGTCACTTTCATAGGAGTGCGGCATGCCAGACTGAGGTCACATGACAAGACCACGAGCCGATGGTCAGGAGCCGGAGCTCTGATGTGGGACTGATGCAGATGCAGGATCTCACAGTCAGAACGACTCGCGACCCTGAAGTGTCCCCGATTCACAACATGGCTATCACTATATAATGAGTTATGAGATAAAAGGCAATTTAGCCATTCATTCCTTCACTCATTCATCCGGTTGCTCATGCAGCGGGGGAGTAATGAGTCACATGCTTCAACAGGCGGGAGTGGTGGACGTCTCAGATCACGTTCTCGATGCCGGCCTCTCGCTAAAATGCAACACATGCAGCGGGTGAAATGCTTATTATCATATACTTTTGCTAAATGTGTTTAGTGCCCCGCCCCCATCCCATCCCAGAGAATGCTGATGGCTTGTCCTGGGCATGCAGTCGTAGATACAACAGAAGCACAACTGTTCCAACATTAACGGCACACGCTGTGTACCGCCAGGGTTAGAAACAGGACTCAGTGGAACTAAATCAAGTCCAGACCTGGGAGAAAGAACGCTTCCATATTGTTTGAATGATCATAAGCAGGAGCACTTGTTTCCTAAAGCAATATGTCTTTTAAGATGCTGTCTGTGTTATGCTGTAAATACGTTTTAAACACCTGGCTTTGTAAAGCATCTTATCTTCTGCACGGATAAATGTTCCACACAGACCTTTGAATATATTCTGAATACTATTTGACATAACACGATTTTTGACCATACATAGTTAATAGTAAGCCTCAAATATGTAAAAAGATAACACCAATTAAAGTTTAAGAGACATCATGTAAAGTTAAATTTGACTAAGTTATGTGCATTGCAAAAGAAAATGTAATGTGGTGGTTTCTAAAAGTGCTAAAATATTTGAAATACATATTTGAAAACTAAAGGAAGTGAAATTATATTTAGAAGGAGCACCGTCTATGCAGGGAAACTGTGAATCGATACCCAGTATTGCTGCATTGCCCAAACGTATACAGATGCATCCCAAAACTACTAATGTAGAGATATTGCTTTTGAACTAAGCACTCCTGGGATACTTGTTTTCTTTGAATTGATCGCTTTAAGGTATTTTAAGCCCAGGTCTGAAACTCTCTCATCTCCTCTACCTAATTTTGCCCAGCTGGCTCTTGGCTCTGGAAAGAGGCTGCAGAGCGATGAAGTCATCACCTATCGCCACACGGTTGGAATACATCTTCACCGGGAGAATACACAGAGAGGATAGGAGGAAGAACACACACACAAACCACACACAGAGGTTAGAACTCAAGCATACACACATTTCAACACACAATTGATACTTTACCATCTCTCTCACACACACACACAAAATTGGAAAAGGCAGCTCGTTTTTTCCCTGAGAAACAATAGGAGAGTTTTGAAAGGAGGAAGAAATAAGCTACAAGATAAACGGTCTCCAGTGGACGAATCAATACGATAACAGCGTGGGTCTGCCGAGAGGTGACCATACACACTGTGTGTGTATCGATCAGAAAGAAGTCACACCATGCTGCTCCTGTAAAGAAGTCGGTAACTTGTGATCACAGAGGCTAAGAAAATAAAGACTTTTTTCTTTAACATTCTCTCCGTCTAGACTTTAAGTTACCTTGACATTTTAATGAATTTCCTGCCAATTTTTCTTGGCACCTTACAGGAAATATGATTTCCATTTTTCGTATGCAAGTATAACTGCTAACGTTGGACATAATTGACAGTATAACTACTAGAATGTGCCATTTCATTACTTTTAATGAGTTATATTTTTGAGCCTGTAGACCACTGGTGTCAAACTCAAGGCCCACCACGTCATTTGATGTGGCCACGACAGCTTCAAAGGCATATGATCGTCTTAAAATTAAAGTCTATGCTGCTTTACAGTGTACAGGGACCAGAGACTACATCTCCCACAATGCATACTGATTTTGTGACCCGCGAATGAATGGCATCCTACCACGAGGAAGCAGTGTTTCCATATCGCCGTTTAAATAAAGACAAGCGATTATCTTGAAAATGATCGACAAATAATCCCAAAATGTCCAAGAAGAGAAAGATTGACGCAGAGAGAAGAACATTTAAAGAAGATGGGAAAGGACCACATACAGGTCTGTGAGCAGGTGAGCCCCAGACCACATACAGGTCTGTGAGCAGGTGAGCCCCAGACCACATACAGGTCTGTGAGCAGGTGAGCCCCAGACCACATACAGGTCTGTGAGCAGGTGAGCCCCAGACCACATACAGGTCTGTGAGCAGGTGAGCCCCAGACCACATACAGGTCTGTGAGCAGGTGAGCCCCAGACCACTGTGACAAAAAAGCTTTGAACAAAGTGAATGTAATAACGTGTATTTGATATTTTTCTATATTCTTTTTTTACACTTTTATTTAACAGTTTATTTAGCAATAGTTATTTAACAATATGTTAGGGAGTAGTTTATACAGCGTTACAGTTACAACCGGCCCTTTGTGGCCCGGGGTGAAAAGGAGTTTGACACCGCTGGTGTAGACCTTAAAGAAACCTTTTTTTTTTGCATGATTATCTTACAATTGTGGTAATGAACTAGCTAGTGTGTAATTGGTCTCATTGCTTCAAATAAATACTTTGATTCCACTGCAGTAATGTGAAACCAAGTCTAATCCACGTGAGAGGAATTGCTCTCCATAAGACCACCGACCTGTGAGAGTCTTCTCTCTCGGCCCCTCCTCCCCATGTTACCTGACTCGTCTGTGTGCTGGTGGGCTGCAGATGTCGATAGAAGACCTTCTTCACCACATCAGGAAAGAGGCAAGTTATGATGATGATGATGATGGCAAACCAGGCCGAACCGCTGGACAGCAGCTGTACGAATACAAAGTACATGTCCTGGGTGTGGAGGAACGGCCTGCAGGGAGTGGAAGCACACGGTGGTTACATAGTGCAGGAGAAGGCGGAGAGTTGTTCTTTTATGCTTCTCTTTCGTGGTGGTACGCATCAATAAACCAGCAGCCCGGCTCGTCTCACTTCCACCTGTTCACTGCATATTCAGGCTTCCCTGGCAGTTGGAGTCTTGCTCTTAGTTTAGTCAGTTTATCCTTAGATATAAAAATAATTTGAATATTGTCTTTTTCATCTTAGTATTTTAAGTAATGTGGAACCCCATGCAGACAAAATATGAGCTCAGAGGTACTTAGAAGGTAGATGTATGTCCCATTATGTACTCTACTATCCACTTAGTTAATGATGGAAAATTAAAGTGTCAGTAGTAGTCGTTTATTACAAACAAGAAAAGATATGGAACAATGTAAATGTGTTGATTTAACACTTTAAATTTCCCTTGTGTTTCTCTCGCAAGACAGCCACTGCAATTTATTCTGCATATATATTCTCCCAATGTATTGTCGGGGTTAATTAAGAAGTGTTACGATGGTAGATTTAAGAGAGAGACCTTGTTGCACCATGACAAAGCATTTTCTTTCAGTGGAATGATGGATGTAGACTTTACTCATCCCTAAGGGAAATGTGTTGTCTAAGTAGCAGCTTACAGACACAACAATGAAAATAACAGGGATAAAAGGTATATACAGCGCAGAGAATATTAATTTAGGAAATTAAATGTAAGTGTAAAAGATCAAATAGAAAACCTGATCTTCCTGTAAGAACTTCTTACCAGATGATGCCTCCATAGAAGAGAGAGAAGATGAAGTAGAAGGCAATCGAACCCCACGTCACGAAATGGTTCATCCACGTCCAGAAATGAGTCTCTAAAGCAAGCTGTTATAACACACACACACACACACACACACACACACACAGAAAAGAAAGCTGGGTGTAAAACACAGACGGGGACAGTTAGGGCATCAATAAACCACAGCAGTGCCTCTGTGCTGTGAAAAAGACTTTGGCCCCTGCATGTGACACATTATTTTCTGTTAATGGTAACTGACATCATAGGTGTACTTCACAATATGCTGCATTTCATATTTGGGACTGTGGCAGTTCACGTGTGTCCCTGTGGAACCAAACATGCTAAAAAACTCTCAGCTAACATAAATCTATCGCTGACAACATATATATGGAAACAACAATGGAACAGTATGGTTGACCAGCCTTTCACCTTTCTTTGGCTGATTTGGATTTTTGCGGTTTTGTCCATAGCAGATAGCTGACATTCACTTTTCTGAAACACTAATATAATTACCCTGTCACCATTTAATACAAATAGCACATTTACAGCTGAATATACCAGGAAGTATGTTACGATAGCAATATTATGTTTGAAAGAAAATAATGTTTAAGTTTAAAAGTCATGAGAAACAGTGAACAATTACATTTTTGTCTAAAACGGCAAGATAAAACCATTCAGATAATTGTTGGGAGAAAAAAGATTGTGTGTAATTTACCTTTAATGTGACTGTGATGACCATGACAGTAAAGACCAGCGTTCCAAATGTCCAGTTCCCAAACATCTATAAAAAAACACATAAATATATTAATAAAAACAGTCAAAAGTATTAAACTATGACAGTCAAACAGATAAATAATGGCTATATTTACATGCATGGACCCAGTTACCAGCAACATAACAATATGCTTAAGATCATTGTATGGTCCTCCTGTTTATATGATACCTTGCATATCTTCTTGAACTAATAAACATAATTACACATTACTTACTCCTCTTTGACTCAGCATTATTATGTGCGAGGTTGAAAATATAAATCTATGACTTTTTGTTGGCACTTCACTACAATGCTGCACATGGTATTCAATGATTATGTTACTGGGAGATTATAAATGGTTTCAGTCACATAAATCTGGATTGGGAGTCAGGACAGATGGGACGAGATGACCAGGGCTGTGCTTCAGTTGAGGAATTGAGAGAAAATACCTACAAGGAGTCAGCCTCAGTTATCAAGTTGAGGAGTATTTCGATGGCTATAACGAGGCCTTGGCCTCCGACGCTGTCGCTCTACTTGGAGGAGAACTGGGAGGGCATTGATTTCTTGCCAGCAAATTCAGGACCCTGCTGTAATCTTAACACTCAAAATATAGTGACTCAGATGTATCCACACAACCACTCAGTTTGAGTTTAGAACTGAATACAACGACCACAACAAAACTCAAACTCTGCAGATGTTTTCATGATCTTCTTACATGATCCTCTTTTTAATCATCACTACATTTCAATCCATTAGTGACGGCATGTAAGAGCCACAAGTGTGTTTTTGGTTAATTGAAATGTCAAGAGTGTTTATAATTTAATATTCAGAATTATGCTCAGTGTAGGAACGATATGTAAAATATACTGAAATATGATGATTTAATGACGTCATGACGGCAGCAGGTGTAAGGAAGAGCTGCATTAGGCATGAGAGCAGATGGTTCTTTTACCATATGATCGTTTAGACCATTTAATTAGTTTTTGTGTACTTTGTTAGTGTTTTTTGCTGCTCAAAATAAAAACCGAAGAAAACGAAATCAAGGGTCTCCTGTCGTGTGGGAAGGGGAACTCACTGTGTCTGCAGATCTTTAGCTCTTGTGTCATTCTAACACCGCAGTAACCATTGAAAAACAAGTGTTTGGCATGTGGAACCGCTCATTTAAACAACCTCACATTCGACACTGTGCTTTCCTGGGTCCTGAGCACTAAACCTGCCGTGACATAATTGCGTCTCACAACCAAATTGCGGCGACTGACGGTCAGAAACACCAGTGAAATACACTCACAGCTTCACAGAGAAGCTCACGATTCAAAGTTGTCGACCTGAGGGCCCAACTAGAAAGGCCCTAAACAGCTACAGATGTATTACGTTTAGATATGAAAATAGGTAATCATGTTAAGCTATGCAGCTACTTTAGGAGGAATGTTACTGCAATTTATAAGATTCAATCAGCCACTAAAGGTTGTCATATTTTCAAAATAACAACTATGCTCTATATAAATCAGCAAGCCAAAAATATGTTTCAGCAATTATCCTGATAGTCCTCTCATTAACCCCCCAAGAAGACATTAAACTGTAGAGCAGACTCTTACCAGCTGCCTGTTAGCTCGCAAGATCTGAAGTCATGCACAGCGTGAAGGCAGAAGGAAAAAAGAGAAATCAACCAAAGATAGATGAAAAAAAAGAGAGGGAGCAAAAGGAGTGAGTGCTTTCTGAAATATCAAACTTCAAACAGAGAGACAGACGGCAAAGATATGCAGCAGAACAGAAAACAGAAGGAAACAGATTTTGTGAAGAACCAGAGAGAGAAACAGAGGATATGATAAGATTACTAGGACTTACTCTCAACAAGTGGATGACAGTAACAGAGACAAACAGACTGTACACAAGGCTGTTAAAGAAACAAAGGCATGAGGAAAACACATGTAAGAAAAGAGCAAGATTAAATGAAGGAGTGAGTGAAGAACGTCCAGCTGGTAACCAGACCCATCAGGAACAATAACTCATAACACACACACACACACACACACACACACACACACCTTTTAAACCCATCATTCATTTCCTAAATCAACATTTCCCTAATATGTTTTGGAAAATCCTTTAAGCAGAACATTTACTTTTCTCAAGATTCTACTGTAAACACACAGTGCAACACAAACACACACACAAACACACACAGCCAAGACCAGACCTGTCCATTGCCCATAAGCGTGGTGTCCTCTCCCATCAGGATGTAGGATCCGAAGAAGAAGATGAAGGCGTGAAGGAAGCCCAACAAAGTCCAGTACAGGAACGTCCGGAAAGACAGCAGAGAATTCTTGCTGATGTCCCTGTAGGATACAAACAGGTTTTGTGAATCCTCGTGTGCATATATATTAATATACTAAAGTGCACCGTCATGCTTCACTGAGGAGGATAAGTTAATCATGCTAATTTACAGAGTGATTCAAGAACATTTTAGGGATTATAGACCAGGTAGTATGCAGATGGAAACGACCCCAAACTATTTGTTTGCTTGATTTCACTTAAAATGCTCCATAAACATCTTAAACAACAGCAAAAATAATGCATGTTGACGACGTATAAAGCATAAAACAAGTAACTGCATTTCGTTTATTAATTCATAGTGGACATGGAGATTTTTAAAATATATAAAAAAGCTTCCCACAACACCCACGGGTTATACGTCAGCGTACCTGTACAGGCCGGGTTTATTCTGCAGCACGTGTGGATGGACCAGCTGTTCAAACAGACTGTACACCAGGATGGGCAGCGAGGTGAAGCAGATGTTGTACAGTGTCAGATAAACACTGTCATACAGAGTCTGGGATGGACAGAAGAGCACATTTAACTTCACACCAACCCATTAGCGGAAACTGACGGCAGCGAGTCTTCGAAACCAACTCAAACAAAACAGACGGCGTGCTTAGAGAGTGTCAGACAAAGGACAAAAGGGTCAATATCATTTTTGTCTTGGACCAAAGTAATAACCTCAATGACAGACTAAAGATTTAGCGACAGACATAATGCCAATGAGAGTTTGATAAACCATTAAACCTAAAGCTATGATGCATACACATTTGAAAACTTTAAATGCAAAATGTGAGATCCATGGTTTCAATGGTAAAACAACTTTGAATAGCTTAAAGGTAAGTAAAAATCAATCTCAATGAAATGTTGGCCTGTTGAGCATTTTGAAACTTAAACGTATCCAATTAAAAATATAAAACAAACTGGATATCAAGCTGCCTCCCCCAAAGACGAGTTTTGAAGAGATGGAAAAGCCAGGGTAAAAAAACTGTTCAAGCCAAACTGACCAAGCATGGAAAGAGCTAATGGCTTTGTTAATAAATTAGAGGAGTGGTCAAGTAGTCGGATGTATGTGCTCAGGAAAATGCAGGTATGAATGCAAATTTACAGGTAAAAGATAATAAAGGGGTGTCGGGGTGATTGTATTCTTATTTTATTTTTTGTATTGTTTTGTTATGTCTGTCTGATGTGTTGTTTTCTTCTTCTTTTTTTTCTGTGCTTTATTGTTGTTTGACAAACCTCATTTTTGTATTTGTGTTTAATGTTATTATAAAAAAAAAAGAGACGGAAAAGTTAAGAATGCTTTCCATGTAGTCAACATTAAAACCACAAACAACTCGACAGTGACATGTGAGCGAGCGGAGAGATGGAGATAAAACACTTACTTGTTGTGAAAACAGACAGAAGAACTGGTATAAAAACTGTGGCGTGATAAAACACACATTCTAGAAAAGACAGAGCGAAGGAACGAAAGATTAAAAACACTGCAGTGAAAGGAGACTTGGCCTTCAACAAGTCTCGTCGCGCTTATTAGACTCATTCTGCAGGCATTGCTCAAAACAATGGATTATCATATATAATTAAAAAAAAGATGCATGTGTAGATAAAGTTAAGTTGCTCACCTTGTAGAAAAAGTACTGTACAAGCGTAGCTATTCGAATGTAGTAGAAGTGACCGTGGACCAGCAAAAGTTTGGCCAGGAACTTAAACCTGGCAATTGCATAGTCACTGTTTCTCACGGCCTGACGACCCTCCTTCCCCATGATACCTGAAGACACACACACACACACACACATTGGAGGACTCACTGCAGAATTTAAGACTGAGAGACCATATTTTGTGTGTGTGTGTGTGGTGAGTGCTTACCTATGCCCACATGAGCTTCCTGTATCATACTGACATCATTCGCTCCATCTCCAATAGCTAGAGTGATGGGTTTCTCTGGGGAGGTTTTGAAAAGACGCACCACCTGCACAGAACAAAGTGAAAATGAATGTGTGTGTGTGTGTGTGTGCGTGTGTGTGTGTGTGTGTGTGTCAGAGGACTGGTACCTTAGCTTTCTGCAGCGGGGCCATGCGGCAGCACAGCACAGCTGAACAGTTTTTACACACTTCCATAAAGAGCTTCTCGTGTTCCCTCAAGGCTAAAGACAGACTGGCCCCATCCACTACTAACCCGTGCTGTATGACATGGTCCTCCTTTATTCTGGAGAAAAATGGAGGAGAGAGAAAAAAGTACAGAACATAGGGACAGGAATGAGAAGAACCACTAGCAACTAGTCCAATTTAATGCCATGTTACATTGTACTGTTAGTTGTTGTAAAGCATAAAAACAAGTTGAGGTCCAGACAGTTTTACACCGATGCAGACATAAACAACGAGACATCAATCACAGCAATGGCATCCAATTAAAACGTAACTCTTCAACTAATAGTTAAAGAGCTCCATTGTTATCAGAAAACAAAGATTCAAGATGCATTTAAAGAGACACGCTGTGCATTCAAGGTCAAAAGGAGGAATCAGGAACACTCACCTCCTGTCCAGTCTGCGGAGCTGCTCAGCACACTCGTTATCAGAGCGTTGCTGCAGCAGCTCCAGGATGTTCATGGTGCGGTGGAAGTGGCCACAGGACAGGCTGACGCTGACCGCCGTCTCATGTTTGTCCCCCGTGAGCACCCATACTTTGATCCCTGCCAGCCGCAGAGCCTCGATGGTCTCCTGGACTTTGTCTTGAAGTCTGACCGAGACAAGGGAGGGAGAGAATATAAACCATGCACGTACATATATGCAAAGCTTCCAGCAATACCTATGTGTAATTACATTAGATTCTTCCCCAGGTCACAAATAACTAAAGACAATGTTGTGGGTGAAGGGAGGAAGCCAGCTGGCCGTTACGCCTGGTGTCTTACTGCTGTGAATGCAATGTGGTCAAGCAACGGAGGCTCGTTAGTAAACTACAGAGTCCATAATTCAATACATGCATTTGAGAATTGGCCAGAACATTGCTTGAAGCTCCTTTTATCAGATGGGTAAAGTCTGAATGTATGGTCAAACCTGCTTCAAAATTAAAATAAAACATCTCATACATTATGGTTAGATAAATAAGGAGACCTAGTTTGAACAGACTTCTTCAACAGCAACACGTGAAACTGAAAGGTCCATGGTTGCATGTTATCCATCTCTAATGACAGGAGGAGGACACATGGCACCGGTCACACCTGCAGCCCATCAGATCCTCATAGCAGGCATAAGTACACACCGATTCGAAGCAGCTGCAGACAGGCTGGGCAAAAGACCAGGAGGACCTCCTGGACCACTGGAGACAAGCGGCGTCGAACAGACGATAATCAAAAAGACTCATCTCTCGTTCTCTCTCTGCTTTACACAGGACAGTGGAACTGCCTTGCCTTGGGAGAAGGTTAAAAGGCCCAGAACAGGAGGAATCTTTAGTTAAGTTTGACCCCAACCTCTTTATTAAGGGACACTTTTTGTTTCATAACAACTGACTCAGAGTCTCCTGTGTTATTGTGACTCTTTCCTCCACGTCCCCTGGGTCGCTACAGAGGGGAAAAGCTGTCTGACATTGGGCAGCACTGATCCTTTAGTTAATATTCCTGAAAAGGTTAAAAGACTAAGAATATGATATAATACGCCCGTCAGCGTTACGCTATTCTTATTCGACTCAAAACTGAGGGGCATTTTAGTCCCGTCTTCCATGATACAGGAGATCCTTTGATTGTTTCCATGTGTGCTGGAGGAGGAATTCATTCCAGATCCAGAAACCCAACAGGAGAAAGAAGAGAAAGAGGAGGGAGCAGAGAGAGAGAGGCTGATGGGAGGAGCAGATGGTGAGCTGATGCAAACACGTATCAACATTCATTTCCAGAGAAGTGGCCCAGCGGGGTGACATCTTTCTCCCCGCTGACTCAACATTGTTTGTTTGTTGAAGATCCTCACGTCCACTGTGTTTATCTTTCTGTTTCTGCTCATGCGTTTCCTGATTGCTTTTTTAATGCCACAGCTTTTCTCTGATGTCAAACTATATTTAATTCATGTAGGCTTATTTCCTGTGACATAATCTTTAGTTTGGTGATCTGTTCTTTACTCCTGTAGCTCCGAGCCTTTCTCATCTTTATTAGTATCTGGTCTATTGCCATCTTCTAGTAACAGAACGTTTCACAAGACGAAGAGTCTGCAGCCATTAAAGTGACTCTGTGAAGCTTCACCGACACAAAAGGTTGCTTTAAACTAAATGCTAATGGCACTATGTCAACATGCTCACAATGACAAGGCAAACATGCTGATGTTTTACAGGTATGTTTTCCAATCTTAGTTTAGCATGTTAGCATGCTAACTTCAACTAATTAGGCTTTAAATGCACAGGAGGCACTACAACATACATTTGGAATGATGAATAAATAAAACATGTGTTCATCATCTGAACGTCACTTCAGTGGCCCAGTTATGATCTATCTATCTATCTATCCATCTATCATGACTGGGCCACTGAAGTGACTTTCACTGAAGTAGTCATACTGCAAAAAGGGACAAAAAGGGACAAAGAGGGACAATGCCAATATATTCAAACGTATTTGCAAGTCTCCGCACTTGTCCTCGACCCCGGTTGCTCCCAGCAGCTGCAGGTCTCTCTCGATGTAGGCGAAGGCCTCTTGCAGTTTCTCCTCCCGCTGCTGCAGCGCGGTGCGGGCAGCGTTCAGATGCTTCTCCACGTCAATGTATTCCTCTGGGCTGAAGTGGCGGCACGCGACAACCAAGGTCCGCAGACCTTTCTACAGTGGGAGGAGAAAGGGTGGATGACGGGGAGGAGAAGAAAGTGGAAACGAGTCAGAATATAAGAAATATAAAAAGAAAAGAGAACACGGAGAAAGGAAGAAAGAGATGCTATGATAAAAAAAAATATCAATGTCAACTGAAAGAACACGCTTGTTTAGAGACGAGAGGTGAACGCTAGGAAGTCAAGAGGATGAGGAGAAGAAAAAGAGAAGGAAAGCGAGGTGAACGGAAGCAGAGAGAAAGAGCAGAACATTTTGTTTTATCAAAGCGTGGCTTTAAGTCACAGAACCAGCCTGAGGGGTAGACGAGCACAAATCAACCCACTATAGAGCACTGACTCCTGGGTACTGACGTCCGATGATATGATCTGGGGGCTGTGTGTGTGTGTGTGTGTGTGTGTGTGTGTGTGTGTGTGTGTGTGTGTGTGTGTGGTGAAGAATTTACAGTCTAATGGGAACACGCAGCTACAGAGCCAAAAGTAATCACTTCAATGCGGGGCAATGCCAGGCCTACGCACACAGAGCCACGCAATTCTGAACCTATGGACCAAGAGGCATTTCAGAGTGAGATATTTAAAGCTTCATTATGGAACCTTTACATTTTTTTCTGTGAATGAATTCTTTGAAGAGGCAAATGTGTATTAAATACATTTAATGAGTCTCAAATGTCTTTGTATCGGGAAAAGATGAATATTGAAAGTCATATCAACTTAACAGACTGTCACAGGTAGTTTGTGACTCACCAAAAAATGTAACTACATTCATCTGAAGGACTACAATATGTATATTGTATATTAAGTGTCGCAAACATATCAGAAACTCCTCTGATTCCAATTTGACTGCACATTCAGAGAATCTTTTTTTAAACAAATGTGATGCGAGTTTGCCGACCAATAGCCACTGAATGGATGCGTTATAGAAGCTGCTGGAGAACCTATTGAGACAACATACACATTTTAAAGTTTTTTTAAATAAAATCTCACCAGGGCAAACTCGTCAACGTGCAGTCTCGTCTTTTCTATCTCGCCGCTGGTGGTGAAAGGCAAGATGGCCGACTCCGCGCCCTTGGTGAACAGCACTTTGCCACCTTGAAAGTCAAGACAGCAAAAAAAAAGAAATATATACTGCGAAAAAACTCGTTCAAAAATTGTTCATTTGGACACAAAATGAACTCATGAAAAACCTACACATTCATTTCCAATCTCTAAAACCTATTGAATACTACTATTTTCCTTTATCTCCAGTCATAAGTTTGGCCATGCAATCAAGTTTTCACTGTTAGTTACTGCAGTCAATAATGCTAATAGCACTGATTAAAAAGTGTAGTTACCTGAGGGAGTCTGCAGGATGACGCTCATTCTCCGGCGGTCAGCATCAAACTCTAACAGATGGAGTAATTTATATCTGGGGGAGGAAAGAGGCACTGACTGTTTTTTCACAGGTAGATCACACAACCGCTTTTCTGTCTGATTTTTAATGCACAGGTATTTGTCATTTAAGAGATTAACAGGGTGACACATACTTCTCTGACTTGCCAAATGTTTTGATCTCCATGGTCTCTCCACTGCAGCGAGTGAAAGCCACTCCGATCCTAAAGGAAAAAAAACAGACCGCAGTTCTTTGAAAAATGGACATTTTGAACTTGAAATACTGGGCGAAGATCCAATTAGGAGTTTAAAACTTAAAACGTTTAGCTGTAGCGCTCCCCTCGGTGCAAATTGTTAGATGTTGGGCACACGGGCTGTTAGGCTCTTTCCAAGCGCACCTGTCATTTTGGTTCATGTATGTGCAGCGGTGCAAAGCACTCAATGGGTCACATCCCTGGTATCATCACTCTGAAACAGTCGAGCCAATCACAATGAAGCGTGACGACTTCAAAGACACTTCTTCAGGAAATCGTTTTGCTGTCTGGATGGTGCAAAGTAACACGGCGTAAACACACTTTTGCAGCCTAGTAAAGTTGGTGTGGGTTTTTATTACGTTTTTAATAAGATGATAAAAATATATAATTAAAAAATATGGTACGAAAATATTGATGAAGTAATTCATATGCTCGAAATTACTCAAGGTCAGGAAAGTACCAAACGGTGAGAGCACAGCCGTCACGCTGCCGTGAAAATAGGTCCGTCAATCATTAATCCATCCGTTTATTAATCTTCCTCAAGGTCATGGAGGGATGGTTACGATTATTAGCATGCGTTTATACTGTGGGGGAAAAAAAAAAATGGGACATCCTTAAGAAATGCAGGTGAATAAATAGGTGACCAAAACTCCAAACAAGTTGATCATTCCAGGCCCTTCTTGTTGTCAAAGGACTCAACACTTGAGCCACTTTATCACAACAACGCAAATCAGCCATTTTCTCAACACCAGAACACAGGGCCAAGATTTGTATTCCCCATCTGCTTTGTGTAATCTGACCGATAGTGTCACATTTCAGATGAATGGTGTTGTAACAACAACTGAGCGCTATATTTATATGTTATTATTAAGGATATGGTTTCAACTGTGGCTCCTTTCGGTTTAAATCAACACAGATCCACCGTCTGTGGCTCCATGGAGCATTAAGGCACTGGGTCATGGTGCAGCGCCTCACCGTCTGACATTCAATTTGATAGTAGGAATACTACGTCAGCCAGGATCACTGACTCTATGCAGCATGAATCTTTAAAAGCGGTTTAAAGGACACAGTCCAACAATTTATATGGGTGCTACACAAATCACTCGTTTTACAGGTAATTCTATTTCGATGATTAAATTCAGAATACCTTTCCACGGATAATAAATTGTTGCCTGGTCTATATTTCTGTGACAATAAAACAAACGTTAAAACATTTCTCATGCTGATTAGCATTTAACTGACATTTAGTTATCTATTACATCTATTACAGTAATTAAAAAGACAGCTTCGCCATTTACTGGCTCGCTGCCAGTTCTTCTGCCTTTTCCCTCTTCTGGGGTGAGGCGCTGCATCTCTTTGAGCCAAATCAGTGTCACAGCAGCGCAGGCTGGGGAGCTGGGGCCATGGAGGCAGGCGCCATTGGGCTGGGGAGCTGGGGCCATGGAGGCAGGCGCCATTGGTCTGCATGCGCTGCCAGAGAGACAGAGTTGCCCATTACATGACCCGCAGGTGACCAGACATTTACCCCGTGTGGATTGGTTCCGTCTCCATCACTTGTGGCCGTGACGGATTCTTGTTGTTTAAGGTAGACTGCACAAGATAACCTGCTGCATCTTTTTGACAGTTTGTCACAAGCGTCAATGAGACTACGCTTTTCATTTTGAGGAAAATGACTTTGCACATGGTTTTCCCCCGTCATGATTACAGACAGGTTAGCCAAAGTGTGTGTGAGTGAGTTGGTATTTATGTATATGTATGTAGACTTGCACTTGAATTATATGAATGGTAAAAAAAACAGAAAGCTAGCTGCACTCTGAAAAAAGAAAATGCAGCAGCATAATGATGATGATGATGATAAAGGCCTGTGCTATATACTTACATAAAGAAAACAATTCCACAAGGATATGGAGTAGCCAGCAGGGAAGTCCGGCTAAAAGCCCAAATGTGGTCGCCTCGAGCACATTCTGATGCCACCATAATTTACACTCATCTTAATCACTGAATGTCGTGAATTATTGTGAGGGAGAATTAGTTTAATTATATATCCACACATTTAAGGTTTATGTCCAGTGACCTCACCACCTGCCACTCAGAATGAGGAGTGCGGTACGTGGAGAGAGGGGTGTGGTCACAGATAAACGTTCTAGTGTTTGCTGTTGTGTCAGCCATGCTCCAGAGACGAGAGTAAACAACCAGGTAACCTACTCAATGCAACGCAAATGGGATGAAATGGGTTTCAGAGGTGATGGATGGTGGAAACAGCGAGGACAAAGGCTGGAGCACCTTTAGACGACCAGCTGGTTTAGCAGGTTCTTCTACCTAAGCAGTACTGTTGGAGCCATATATTTTGTTTTGATTATAAATCATGTCATATATAGGGATGGGTATCGTTTGGGTTTTTTCCGATACCGGTGCTAAACCGATACTGGTGCCTAAACAGGCCCAGCGCCAGGCACTGATTTGCGGGGGGGCCTTACGTTGCTTTGGGGGGGGGGGGGGGCACTTTTTTTTTTTTTTACAGCCTATGGTAGCATAGTAGTTCAACTTTTCACCTATAATCGAACTCCGGCACAAAAAGGTGACAGACGGTATTATTTAGAATCTCACAAGCTAATAAATAGGCCAGCTGAGCAGGCAGCCTACCCAATAGAATTAGACATGAACCGTAGGCCTATGGCAATCAAGCAACACAGCAATCAAGCTACACATAAGTCCCACAATATATTGTATTGAAAGATCAGCAGATAGCAGATTCAGCCACAACAAGACATTTAAAAAATAGGCCTAAAAAGGTAAAAAATGATTAGGCTAACACATGCAGCAACAACATCAACAACAATAACGATAACAACACACTCAACAACAACACACTGTCCGGTGTTTGTCCGAAACAGAGCGGAGCGCAGCAACGACGAAAAGGGCCGACCAACAGCTAGCCTACAACAGAAATGAAGAAGACATTGCTTTGCATTACATGTTTGTTTGTTTTTCCAAGAAAGAACAAACACATAGGCCTCCAACCAATCATGTAGCCTCGTCCATAGGGCCAGCAGGCTGGATGAAACCAGATGACTCACCATTAGTAGAGCGGGAGACGACGGTTAGCCGCCAAGTGAAATCTGCGTAGGACAGTGTCCCTCCATTCACTCCTGAACTTCTTTGCTAAGTCCTTCTCCAAAGCATAATCAGGTTGGCCTTTCGTTTGTGGAGCATCGACTGTCTGTGATCAAAATGATTTTGCTCCTTTTTTCAAGAGAAATGTAAAAATCTGGCAAGCATTTGTCATTATTATATGTTATAAAGGCTTAAAACACTGTGTAAAAAGTAAAAGGTTAAGAAATGTATTTGAATTTGTATGATATTTCTCTACTAAACAATTGAAAATTAACATGACCAAAGCTTTTGAGATTACAGAAATGAAATGTAACCTATTTTACATCTTCTCAAACAGTTTTGTTTGCATAGAGCATTCAATGTTCATGTTATAGGCTTTTATATGTGTCCATGTCCAGGCGTTTTAGAGATTTGTTTATCTCCCTGAAGCAGTTCCGGTCCAGCTGAAGACAGAACCCATTATTGCCCTCCTCACACATCCAGACAGGCTTTTACAGGCAGCTAGTACACTGTTTCCTCCCCAAAATGACTTTCTGCCTGTCCTTTTCCCACTGTCCTTCTTTGTGTGGACAGAAAAGTGGCCTTTAGTGAGGAGTTTAGGTGGGCCAGCAAGTGGCAGAACTCTCAGAAACTATACAAATACTATTATTTACAACCACAAATTATTATTTCCAAAGAAAACGCCACTCAAAAGGCAGTGAAAAGCCAGTCAAACTCTCTTCCCTGCTCTCTGCTGCTCTCTGCCCTGCTCTCTTCCACCCCTCCCCCACAGACAAGCTCGCCTCCGTTTTTCTATACCATTACCGTAATGTACCGCATGGCATTGGAAAGCTACGCTTCTTAGCGTTCAGAATCCGTTGGAATTACGTCGATGGCATAAATATTCGAGGAGTTACGGTAATCTTAGTTTTGCATCATGTTTGCATATTACCTCCTGTGACAACTCCTGTCGCTGGCGACAGAGAGTTGCGCTCTTTTTTTTTTGCGTGTGATAAGTGATTGACAGGCTTGTCCGTCCAGGGCGGCCCTCCAAGGCCCGCCCATAGCGCCGGGTCTGTGCCTAAACGGTGCCTGAATCGATACTTTTTTTATTGCCAAGGCAATTTTTTTTCTTCAAATTGAACATTATATTAACCTTTTAAAGTATACTATAAATATAAATAAATAAATACATACAACACACTTGTCGTTTTTAACATGCGGGTACCGCGCTACCTTTTTAGTATCTATATACCGAGCAACATTACAGAGTAGTGTAAAAAAACAAGTATTTAAATCGGCTCAGGCATCGGAAGAATCACCGAAATGAGTTGCTTTTCGGTCCGGTAGGTACCGAACGTGTTGGAACCGGTGCTCGGTACCCAACCCTAGTCATATAATGTATTTGTAAGATCTAAAGATGTTCCTTTGCCATATCAATGGATCTTATATTCATATTCGAAATAATGCTTTTTTTTTGTGAATTATTGATATTAATCTGATGAGGATCAGCTGGTATAAGAGGAAGGGGCGGGACCGACTTTCAGGTTTTATTTTCTTAAGTGGAACGGGACATCGGCACAGTCTATGACTTAGAATTTACGCAAGAACTAAAGTTAGACTTAGGATTTTGTTTGTTCGATTCAAGCGAAAATAAATCGACGAAATGATGGAAATGGAATCAACGTCTCCAGAGTTATTATTGAACCCTTTTAACGTGCGAGTCAGAAATGGAGTCCCGTAACGTGGCACAGAATAGGACAAGAACAAGGAACAGGAACAAGTACATTTCCAGAGGAGAAGTGATGGAGCTCTAACGTAACCTCACCTCTTTGCTGCCTCCACTAAAGCCTTCTCATCCGGTGAAGAGGCGTAGTATTCCATGTGACTGGAAGAGAAACCGTTTGCATGGGAGAACGGGTCTCCTCCCCCAACCGGGCAGTCTGGCTGGTCGTAGCTGATCTGAACTGTGTGGCACAATGCCACCGCCTGGAGAAACAGCAACTCATCACCGGTCTGGATGCAGAGGGAGGGAGGATGGAGGAAGAGACACCATCATTATTTATTCTACACAGTGACACACTGTCATCGTAAACACCAGTGAGATGTGATTCAGAGCCACAGAGTCAGGTTGATTGGAGTGAAGAGCTTATGATGAACACACTGTATGTTTGCACATTTGGATCACAAGCTGTCGCGATCCAAAAATCGTACCGCACTCGTCCCAATTATCTATTGTTGATTACATGAATGGCTTGAGGCAAAAAGACATCTCCAACACTTTAGGTTAATTAAGTCCCATGCTAGAGTTGTGCTTGTTTGAAGGCAGAAGTGAGAACAGTGTGTGTGTCTTCCAAAAGGAAATGAATGTAATTGGATTTACCAGGTGAGGCGTAGAACCATCTGGTGAGTCGTCAGTCATTCCCTCCGGTGCCAGTTTCCCATTAACTTCCCGGTACTTGACTCCGTTAATTGAACATTCGCGGAAATGCATCTCGTTTTCCGTTAGCGTGCCCGTCTTATCTGTAAAGACGTACTCCACCTAGCAAACAGAGACACAGAGACGCACACATAAGTTGAGTATTTTGTTGTTGAGCACTAAAGGCGAGGCAGAGTTCCCTTTTATCCGATGAGAATTACATGTTATGCATTAATTATGTGCTTAAATACAAACACTTATCCAAATAGGCATATTTGCAAAACAATAACCATTATAATAAACATACTACATGATATTGATATAACAGGTAAATGTGTATATGATTAGGTATATGCATCTTTACTCCCATGCTACACGTGTGTATTCCTCACCTGTCCCAGCTCCTCGTTGAGGTCAGAGGTGTTGACCTGAGCTTTCTGGTCGCTTTCCTCGTGGTATAGGTCTAAATCCCAGCCAATGAAAAAGGACCCCAGGAACTTCTGCATCTCCACGGTAACGTAGAGCGAGATGGGGATGATGAAGTTATAGAGGACCAGAAATGCCAAGAAGTCTGAGATAAACTTCAAGATCTGAAGAGGGATGAGAGTAAACTGTATTAGAATGAGACACAGGAGGAGGGCAACGCAACGAGAACACACACAAGCAGGTAATCAAGATGGGAAGATAAATCAATGTCAACTGAACTTTAGGGTACAATGACTTGCGTTCAGTTCATGTTATATGGCTTTAAACAGATCAATTATATATTGCATCCTGAACAGTTTTCACTGATGGTGAGGCTGGGGAAAGAAATCACATCCAGCATCCGGGCTATCAGCCCTGGCGCCCTCCAGAGATGAGTGCTCTCCTCCCTCCACACTAACGACTTCACCTCAAGAGACCCGCCTGTCAGAGCTCGCAGACGACACAACGGTCGTGGTGATGAGTCTGCGTACAGACGGGAGGCTGAACAGCTGATGTGTGGTCAGAACAACCTGGAGCTGAACAAGCTCAAAACTGGGCAGATGAAAGTGTGCCGGAGTCAAAGTCTTTGTATGCATACGCATACATGCACAATAACGCTGATTCTGATTCTATTAGCAGATGGATGTATTATAGTTAAGCTAAAACCCCATATTTCCCAGCCTTAAAGCACCTGAAGAGTGGAAAATCTAAACGCTTAATACACATCTGAGCCACACAGACTGATGGTCTGTTCACTGATCCTTCTAAATCAAAGCAGCCAGACTCATTCATTTCCATTACGGAGTTAATGGCTTGACGTGACAGCAAAGGAGAGAGAGAGAAGACCACAGTGAGCAAATATTGGCAGCTATACAAAAGCCAGGTTTATAACCCGTTAGATCTGGAATTGAGCTCTGTCTAACTTACTAAAAACATAAAGAAAGGGAACTAATGCACATGGATCTTGTAATCTTACGGCCTTGAATGTAGACATTTTTCAGAATGACCAATAGATTCCCTGGAGAGGGGAGGACGCTGTGATGTGGAGACATGCAATCATCGCTAACGGGTACACACACAGTGGAACAGGGCTAGAAGGTTTCTGGAGCACCCGTTATACTAAATGTGAAAACACAGCCATTCATTTGTTGCTGGTATTCTTCTCTCCGTCTCCAGGAAGAAGAGAGACAAGAGCACTGGACTGTTTGTTCCCCCGCTATCTCCATACATCGAGGCTGCTGTTCTCTCCGACTGATTAGTGTTGGCAGGTAGGCTGATAGACATACAAATACCTCCCTACCAGCACCTGTCAAGGACTCGGTGTGTGTGTGTGTGGATTCAAGCGGGGGCTCATCTCTTTGTCTTCACTAACTCTCTCTATTAACTTATATTGGCAAAAGAGAGAAAAAGCCCATTATCATTTGCCGAGGTGAAAGCAGAGAAAAAAACAAAAACAAAGAAAGAGACAGAAGTGGATTGTCAACTAAAACCTCTGGAGTTGATAGGCTGCACTACTTACCAAAGGAAGATCGATAAGAATGCATTATTCTGATGCTTAATGCAAGAAAGACTTACCGGACTGCTGTTTCTCTCTTGCTCAGTCTTTTGGTTGTAGAAAGGCTCGTCCCACTTGTCTTCAGCCTGCCAGGCATACTTCAGGATGGTGCTGAGGACGGCCTCAAACAGCAAGATGCCCAGGTAGATGAGCAGGAAGGTATTCATGGACCTGACACAGGGAAACGTTTTGAAAGTTTAATGTTAAATGAACCACATCCCCAGACAGCAAGATTTTGCTTACACTGAGAATAACGTAAAGTGCTCACTTCTCTACTGCAGAGCGTTTCTGGGACTTGCACTTATAGTTGAGGGCCATCTTGGACTCCATCCCAGTGTAAATCGCCACACCTGCAACAGTACAGTTGGTTGAAGTATTACATCACGCTTATGGGATGTTGGACCAATAGACTATTGACAGACTTGTGCATGAAGTCATGAGAACATACAAAACCACATTTACATGGAACATGGTAGGTCATTGGCTCAAGTTCTCCATGTCAGACAATGACAACATTATACACAAAGCCACTATGGAAGCATTGGGGCATTGCTCGAAAGCTCTTTGGTTGACATAACCAAACTTCAGTCATATGCTAACAAGTGGACTGTCCTACTCATGATGTCAACAGAGTTGGGCTTGTTTATAATACAGCTGTGTTGTGGATATGTATCATGCTTCCAATATCTACTGGAGGCAATTCAGAAGCAATCTGTTCTTGAGCATCTACATATCGCCTTTCTCTAAAATCAATTCAACTGGAAACTTCCCATTCCAAGAAATCATTTACCACCCTAGATGCTATCAAAACACTGTATTGCCTGTATGTGTTGATTATTAATTAATTACTGTATGTCCGTTTCAACTGTATGGTCTCACCAAAAATCTCTTTGGTGTTTTTCAACCTGGCTCCTCTCAGCAGCAAATTCTCCTGACCCAGCGCCCTGACATGAAGCAAACAAAACAGCATAAATACAGAGAAAGATGGATGTGGCATTATGATTTTGGCACAAACATGACACGGTAAGGCGTTGATACAAACTCAAAACACTCAACTACAGTCTATGAACCTCATACATCTTATGTATATATAATGAGTTATATTAATGTAGCTTTCTCTGATTAAATATATTAGACAGCTTCGTCTCTTTAGACCAGTGGTTATTGATGTTGTAACATTTGGTAACCTTCTGCTAAAAGCCTCACCGTCCACCACTGTTTATTTTATTGGACTCATGATGTATTCTTGGTACGAGGCCTGACACTAATCAGAAGGCCATGTATCCGATGCTCATCTTAATGGCCGTGTCCTGGCCCTTAGCTTGATCACACAATTATTCATTCAATCCTTCGCAAAAGCAGCTGGATAAATCCGGTCTCACCTGACGATCTCCTCTCCGTGTTGAGTCACTGTAATCCGACCGACGAACCTGGAAAACACCAAAGGCATTTCAGTGGCGTGGCGTGAGAGCGACTGTGACCGCGTTCACATGCACAAAGGCAACCGGACTACTGGAAGAAACCCTGTAAATGCAGGAAATATGAGGAAGGCTTTCACATAACGTGTTTATTACTAAGCTCTGGGGCGAACAGCTTCTCGTTAACTGTGAGAACGTCTCTGAATGTTAACAAAAAAACAACTGTTCAAGCAGGGGGAAACTTTACATTTTATTATATTAAATAAAAGATGCTTTACGACAAATACAGCCCTTCCTTGTCACCCTGCTGCCACAGTGATACTTTCCCTATCTGGAGCGTTGGTCATGCACATGCACACATACAACACCACCACCATGAGCAGCCTGGGTGAATACAATCAGGCTCCTCCAGCTGAATACGAACGAGGTCTTTCTTAATCCTGATTAAAGAAGCCAGGTTTCTGGTTAATATGACGCTGAAGAAATCAGATTACCGTGGGAAAGCTCACAATGGCTGCTTTAGTTACGTGCATTTAAATGCAGCGAGTGTTAAGAGAGCGACCGAGAGAGGGGGAGGGGAGAAAACTGCTAACGAAACAAACTGCTGGATCTAAAAATATACTGATCGATCCTAGAGTAGCCAGCTGAGACAGACGAGAGGAAGACGGGTTGTTGAAGAGGCAATGAAGCCGTCTCAACTTATCATCTATTTAATAACATATCTCTGACGGGGCCTTTCGACCATGTTTTAATCCTATGGCTTATAAAGTGGAGACTAGAGACCTCCAGGGGTCTTCTATACTTACAGTGTTACAATACAAATAAATAGCTATAATAAAACGTATAAACACGAAAATCGTCTGGCAAAATGTTCCATTCTAAAGCTCAAGTATGTGTTAAACAGAGAGTATACTGTTATTGTTTATTAGTAGGTACGCGTTACCTGTACAGGTCAGCATCCGGTTGTTGACACTCCACCACAGCCTGCAGAGCCTCCAGTTGGGACACCGACTGACACACTGCCGTCTCCGCCACAGAGAAGTTAGTCTACAAGTATTCACAACACACAAATACAGTTAAGGTTAACAAAAGGGAAGCCTTGTGGACAAAGATGTTCACGCTGAAGACAATTGGATCTACAGAACTGTTATTCTGACTATACAAAGGAGGGAAAATGTCAAATGTGGGGTGACTGAGATCAATCTGCTCACATATTCAAGAAAACCAACAAGTGGAAGAACTTGCTGAATGTTTGAGCAACACATGGAAGTCCAACACGGCAGAATCTGTACTCCTGGGAGAAGTACCGTAATACAGGTACCATCGAGATATGCTCAGCAGTCTTATCGGTGACATTGTTACCTTCACTAGCATCAAGGGAAACATCCTTGAAGGCCTTTCAGTGTTGACTCCATTAATGACCACTGTTATGACCTTCTTTAACACTCTTTAACACTTCTTTAAATATTCTGACCCTGCCCCAAAAACAGCTGAGCTCTTTTCTTTCTCGAAACTTCGATACTTCATATACATTTGGCCAGATAAACCTGATCCAATCTCCCGGTAGCTACAGTATTAGCAGCTCGGGTTTTAAGCACTTGATATGCGTGAGCTGCTGCAGTACTATACAGCACCGCAGACAAACAGCTGCAGCTGACAGCAAATTATTAAAATATCAAAAGGTTCAAAGATTGTACAAACACGTATCTAGGCCAACACTAAAATCCCTCCATGCAGTATAAATAAACTGTTACAGAGGCACCAACATCTCGTTAGAGAGGTCATTGAGCAACACAGCCTCTGGCGAGACTGTGTGGGTGGGATGAGGTGAGGGCTTTCTAAATACAATACGTAAAACATTGAAATTATATTATCGTATCAGTCATTTAAAGATGTGCATACTTCTGGCACACTCACAGGCTGTATTTTCTGACTAATCATTAGATTAAAATTGGTTTTGTAAATGCGTTATGAGGAAGGAAATGCAGTCACACTTTTGACAGGCCTCAAGGACAAAAATGTAAACTCTTTAACTAAATGTAACTTTTGCACTGTGCCGTTTGCACCACAAAGAGTAGCAATAGTCTGTCTGTTTCAAACCCAAGATATTATCACATATCTTTTGGCATCCCAGAGAATAACATTTTTGCACAGCCCTGCCTTATTCTTTCCTTTTCCACAGTTACGTTGTACATATTTTTAAATGCAAAATTCTTAAATAGTATCTTCTAATATTCTTATTTTGCTTGTTACTGTTATTTTTAACTATAGCCCTGGTTCTTATCTATGCACCAATACCCCAAAGCTTGACTTCTACAATACACCGGATTCTTATCCTCCAAAAGCAGCACGCAGGCAGACCTTAAGGTTGGTTTCTCCATCCAGGCTGGCGGTGGTGATGTGACAGGTGCCATCTGCCCGGTCTGACGACAGCAACGCCAGGTCAGCTGGGAACGTCTCATCTTTAGCCACGCGAACAATGTCCCCCACCTGGACACACACACACACACACACACACAAAATACTGTTTACACCAGCATTTACTTTTTAACCGTTTTGAATCAACACTTTAAATCGTAATGTTACAAGTTAATTGCTTTTTTTTTGTGCATGGGTGTTATATTCATTAATTTACATTTTTGGGTAAATTCACCTACGGTAATTTTTTTTATGGACCAAAGTGGAAACAAAGTTTGTCATCTAACTTTTAAGAAAAGAACCTTAGAAAATATAAATAATTAATGATTCCCTTTTGGTTTCTGATTTTTTTTTCTTCCCAGCAAGCGACATATCGCTGTTGTTCAAGAAGCAAGTTGGAGTTAGTCTTGGCAAACAGATCAGTGATGCTGTTTCGCCCTCACTGTTCTCCGTGAGGTTTGGTGGAGGTGATGAGCTGCAGGGCGTTTCATGTGGAGTGGGCGCTGCACAAATAGCCTTTTAAATGCTGCATTGGTAAGTCATATGGTAAGTTTGAGGCAATTTGGGGTTGTGTGCTCTGATTAATGTGGCATGCAGATAGCACACACACGGCACAATATTGTTTTCAACTTTGCTCCTGGTGTTCCTCACAGGTACTGCACTGTGTGCAGGGTCTTAATCATACTAAATAAATAAATACATGTTGTATTAGTATTGCATCACAGTTAAAAATGCATTGTTCCTAACATATAAAACAGTTCTCTTTTCATTGACAACATTATATTGTATTATCTTTCTATACAGATTACATCTACAGAAACCCCACTAGTAGCAGGAATTTAACAGCCAGGTTTAAGGTATGCAAGTCTGTTGGCTGTGAGCTGTGAAAAAGCTATTTGTAAGTTCTTTTAGGTTATCCCCCAATAACAAACATAATGCAAAGCTTTTCTTTCAGGTGTAGTGTTTGCCTCTTACCCTGATGTTCTTGGATCTTGTCTGCACGAGACTTCCACTGCGGACCACGAACACGGGCGCTCCATTCACCTCGTTGTCTGCTTTGTGCCGCAGCCAATCCTCGTAGCCCTACGGAGAAGCGTGTTCAGTAACTGATCACATACAGCAACGGGAGAGCATTATTGATCAGCCGTGGTGACGCGGTGATGACACGACTACCATTGATCTTTTCAGATCAATGCCATGTTCTTTACTGGTTTGTAAATAAAGCATCCTGATACAGATACAGTCTTTTCATGTTTTCATACATTTGACATTGTGACAGGAGTGGTTTAAGTTTGCTTAAACTAAGTTGAAACAACATCATATGTAAACTACGACTAATCTAACTTTAATGTCACTGCATGCATGCAAGTTCCCCATTTTCAGCCCAACTAAGAGGAAGCTATAAAGTCCTTTTGTGCTCTCACCTGCTTTATGGCAGTTACTGTGATCACAAAGAAGAGAGGCAGGCCGCTGGTGACTGGGGAAGTTGGGGTGTCTATCATTAACTGGAAAGACAAAAATACAGGCGGGTTTGAAGGGATTTTGAAAACAGAATTGCACCAGAGACTCAGTAAAAGTGTCCTGTAAGAGAGAAAACAAGTGAAGTAGGAAGACAACAGAGAGAAGTGGTGGCTCATGTTTCACACAGGAAATCCATATAACTTCCCTCAAAGGTTAACTGCCAGCTCTCACACACACACACACACACACACACACACACACACACACACACACACACACACACACACACACACGCACGCTGTACTAACATCATATGCAACAATCATTGAACTTTGAGAAGCTCTAATAATTTACATGAACTATAACAAGTCCAACACTTCACTTGGCTTGATAAGTGAAGTAACAGCTCACAAGAGGTATCGAGGAATCCATCAAAGTCTAAAAACGGTCAAATTGGCCATGTGAGAAAAAAGAAGCCCTATAAGCTGACTTCAGCTCCACTGACAAGGTGAGTGGTTGAAAAGAGAGCTTTTTTAGACAGAGTGAAGTCAATTACTCAGGCGTCACTACACAGGCCCAAATAAATCAGGAGAAGGCTGAACATTTAAAAGCCAAATTCTACATTAGCACGGGCTGACTGATGCTTAGTGAAGGCCTAACGCCTCGGGATTGCTGTGCAGACACATAACGTAGCGTGTGGGTGTCTTAATACAGAGGCAGACTTGTCATGCTACTGGTCCCTAGAAGTCGATGAGTCACACACACACACACACACACTTGTATTTAGGGCAGGAAGACTGAGGTTGCACTTGACTCGTCACCATCTGAGAGGCGAACATATACCTGCAAAAAAATACAAAAATGGAGTGTGTGTGTGTGTGTGTGTGTGTGTGTGTGTGTGTGTGTGTGTGTGTGTGTGTGTGTGTATGTGTTATTACCTGTACAAGGAAGATAATGAGAAAATAGAAATTGGCTATCCTTCTGAACTGCTCAAACAGATTCTTAGGGACAAAGTTCCAAACTGTGTACTGAAAGAGAAAGAGAAAACAGCATTTAGGGAAAAGACTAAGAAAACGCTGCAGGGCATCTGTGGGTTTAAAAAAAAATAAAAGAGCCATATTTGAGACAAGGGATGTAGTTGTTATTTAGCCTTGATGCCGATGGGCCTGCACATTTTAATGCAATTTAGTCTACATGGTGATTTCTTCTCGCAAAATCTTCCTTCAAATGTTTATTCACAGTATAATTAATAAGTTCATATGTGTCCCAAACTGGCACCTAAGGACGAACAAAACTTGAATGTGTGTACCTTTACACCCCTCCTGTGTTTGAGACTCTTTTAATCCCTCATAAATGCTAGATGGAATTGCATTTAAGAACAAGTAAAATAAAACAAATATGTCTGTAAATAAAAAGGCAGATATAACTAGCCTATTTCTTACTATATTTTAAACAGACACATTAAGAAACTGAAAACCACAAATTAGTTGTTGAAGGATATTAGGTATACCCGTCTGGTCATGTCACTGCATGGCTGATACAAATATGGACATCAAATAATTTAAGCAATCATTTGAGGTTTTCTCTTCAGACAAGAAAATGTCCCGTTTTCATCAGCACCACCAAGTTTTAATTTGAGGTGTTTCTGTCTCTTAAAGATGCATGACTGTAGAATCAATTAAAATCAGAGCCTGTGACACCCTACTGTCGCTATTTAATCAGCTAATTAATCACCCCTGCTGGTGGCAGAAAGCATTAGCTTTGTGATCTTTTTGTCCAGTCAATTTTACAACTGAGCTTCTAATCCTCAAACCAACAAAACCTGTTTTTGTCCGAGTGGATCCTGTTATTAAAATAAAAAAATCTTACTTCCCCCCTCATCTCTCACCATGCCAAAGCTGATTATATAGATCATATCAAGTATAGTTCGATAATTCTGGGGGCCAATACCGTGACTGGCTTGAACAACATGCAGTACCTTGGAGGAGATGATTCTGTTGTCAGCAAAGCGCTGCGGTATGTAGTGGCCATGCTGCGGGAAACGATTGGCCACATAAATCGTCCTGGTGTCACTCTGATGAGGGGGGTCAAAGCCCTGAGGGGAGGCAGGAGGGATGAGAAGAGAGAGGAGAAGAGAGAGGGGCGGATGGAAGAGGAGGTAAAACAGGTTACTTACATAACAACTCTTTTTAGAGGAGGCATACTGATGTAAACAACTTCAGTGTATATCAAAGCTATCTTAAGAAGTAGTGCAACGCTATCGAGACAAAGTGTTGAGAAATGATGACCTAGTATAAACTATTAGTCGATTAACTGACCAGCCGATTGACAGACGACGACAACTGCTTCGATAATCAATTCATTATTTAATCACTTTAAGCAGAAATGCATAAGATTTAGTGGTAACAATGGAATATTTTGTGCTTTTTTTCAGTTTTATATTATTGAAAAGTGAATACTTTTGAGTTTTAGACTGTTGATTTGACATAACAGCAGGTTGAATATTTTAACTTGAGCTGTGGGTACAAAGGGAATGCAACAATATGACCTAATTTTAAAGCAAATTATTCTATATCATTGGCATTCAGCAGAAGCAACTAACCCCTGGAAGTCTACACCACACTACAATCTACCTGGGAAAACATTGAGGCTTCATCTATTGCACAAGGTTTAAGTTCCTGTATAGTTTCTAAAGGCAATTATTATTACTATTAATAGTTGTCTGGGGCAGCATGGTTGTATGGGACAAAGCTTAAATATGTTTAAGAAAGCAAGACAATCTATCTGTCTGCTCCAAAACCTGATATACATGAACAAAGAGAAAAGTATGACAAACTACACTCAAGTGTGGATCACAATACAACACAATGTTGATCACAGAGAAGTCCCCCGCCTTGTGGCTCTCTTATCTATAACCACAGTAACTAAGTCCCAATTGGTTACGCCGTGGTTATTCAGCTGGGAATTTAATGAAAACCTCGGATATATATTTCAAATTCAAATGGAAACCAGATATGTTGCATCAGCTTAGGTAAGGCACGTTTCTAAATGTAAAAAATGTAAAATAAATAAAGTCTTCAGGACTGGTTAACCTCAGAGAGGCTAATAATGTGATCAGCTAATGTTAGTCATTCTTCTACAGAGACCCAAACAAAAGAGATACACTTTTCACTTTGACTTCTTGCTCAACTCTAACATTGCTTTCTGGTAATGTCCTGCGTGTTGACTTCACTGCTCTTCTAAGAAGGTTAAAGCAAGCGCTTACAATCATTTGCAAAAGTTCTATGACGTATGTCCAACACACACACACAAACACACACACAAACACACACCCATACGCACACACACAGAGGAATGTATCCGGGCCACGTCACTCACTCCCAAACAGATTCACCTCTGTTCAGGGACACATGTAAACTATTACTGCCTTTCTGGTTCACTCCGAATCTCTCCATCTGCTGCTGCTATCCTATTGCTTATTCAAGAAATGCACCTCAACTAACACTCATACTTGGGTCAATTAAGTATTTATCAGAATAGCAATAGCAAAAAAAAAAAAAGTCTTGTTACTTCCCTTTACTGATACTACTTTGTATGTATGTGAATATGCTACACAATAAAAGATTGCATATGAATTGCCTCTCAATGGCTCTAAACATAGCGACGCCGGAGGCTCGTAGCTAACGGCCCGGCTAGGTCCACAAGGCCAGACTTTATTCTTTGCTCAGGTAGACATTACTCCACTTTACATAGTTGTTTGCTGCTATAGTAATGCTATGTTAATGTACAGAGTGTATTGCTCCTCTAAAGCAACATCCTGCACCACACTCACATAGCTGCACATCCAGCGCTGTATTCATTACTGCTGCAGGAAACTGAGCCATGTGTGCACTGACAGACATGCATTAGGTATATGAACCCGTTGTTGAGTCACTGGCATTGATCAACAAACTATTACATCCCAACACAGATTATGGCAATTTTGTACTTTATAGAAAACACATTACTTAAACATCTTTACATGATTACTGTGAGGATCTTTGGTGGTTGTCTTAGGTGGGGGAAATGTCTCTTTTTCCTTCTCAACACAGTTTTTCAGACTGAGCCTGAGAAGTAGGAGCTTCTAGCTCACCACCATAATCAATCAACAATCAGTTAAGCTGTTTAATAATTGACATCCTTGCCAACAGTAGCTAAAAGGTAGCTCAAGTGCTTGCTCAGTTAATACAAAATGGACATGTGCAACTGCAACAAAGATGTGACCTTGTGAAATTAAGGGAAGTACCTAAGACAATGGCTCTGCTTCAATGTAGTTATTGTTGAGTGTGCTTTTGTGTATGGCGAATGAGATTTCACACTGAAAAGATTCAACTGTGAGCTTCTGGTTCTTCTTGTTGCGCGAGCAAGTGACATCCAGAAGACTGATTACATCCACAGTCATTCGAAGTTTATAGATCTATGGAACAAGATTGAAGTTTGGTTGATATGACAACATGTTTCTATTGGTGACTGTGCTGCTCTCTGGTCCCCATCACCACAAGCAAAGATATGCTGATCCAACAGGCTAATGTCGGCTGCAGCTACATTTCAAATGCACCCTAAGGATCAACACAGAGATCTGCAAGCTCAACCAGAATGAGAGGAAGGTACACGTCATGCTGAAGCTTGGTGTGTTGTGAGGATGTGTGGACACCCCCCCCCCTCTCCACCCAGCTAGTCAAATGCCATCAATCTGTCTGCCACAACGACAGTGATGTCTGCAGCAAACAATAAATCACCCCACAAAGTGTAGAGCAATCTCACACCGCGATTATCTTTAAGACTGAGGCGTTAAATGTCGCTTTTTATTAGATGGGACATGCCATGATTATTTACAACTCAAGATTTAGGACCATTCACTGTTCCTTTTTACGGCCCATCCTGAATCAACTCCCTGAGCTGAGGCGTACCTGTACATCATTTTAAAAACAACACATTACATGTTACACATAAAGAGTGGCATGCTGCATTTGGCCTAAAGAGCTTGAGGAGGGAAACACATAAAAATAAAGAATGGTAATGGATTGAGTGTATTAAATATTCCCAAGACATGCATCCTATCAACAATTTCCCATTGGGGATTATTAAAGTATATATATTCATTCATTCAACTCAAGGACAAATATATCACTCAATTTATTTACAGCCAAAACAGCACTCATGCATTTAATTCAGATCTTGTACTGAAGGCTACACCTCTGCTGCACTACGGAAACCAACAATTCCCAATATTAAGATAATATTTGTTGGAATTGATTGTAGTCTGGAGAGCTCCTCCAAAGCAAGCTGTAACATTTGCACTTACATGTGGGTTATACTTTCATAAACATATTGAGGACCAGGAGTAATGATGAGCCAAAGACCGAACGTGACGTCTGGAGTGCAATATTTTGATATTTGGGACCGCTTCTAAACGGATATAACGGATTGAATAGAAATGTCTGAAAACTGCATAGAGCTGATGTCTAGGTATATCAGATAGGCATGACTGGCACACATTAGGAACACTTAACCATAAAGTATCACTTATTTTCCGACTGATTTTTAAAGTTGGAGTATCCACATTGGCCATTATCTTAAAGAGAATAACATGCCTCATTCGCTTTTTTGTGGTAGTATATCAATGAAAATAAAAACTGACTGCGCAGCTGAAATCAGACTTTCATTTTGTCCCCTGACTCTCGTGTCCCCATCAATCTGTAGGCTGACGGGTAAGTACTCCCTGTATACAGCCTACAAGTCCCACAGTGCCTTAGGGGAAGCATTGCCTTGAACAATGGCCTGGCGACAGAGTAATGCATCACAACCGAGTCGTATCACAGACTAATCAGCGCAGGGAAAGATGGAGGGAGGGAGTTGCATAAAGTAGAAGTTCTCAATATGTTTCCAGCCAAGGACCCCTTACATAACAGGGAACATCCATAAAGAGCAAGTGGTAAAGAGAGAAACGTTCCTTCAAGGCGTTCGGTTTGACGAGAATGGGACGTAGGTGACGTCACGATGACTTTGACCTTTAACCACCTAAATCGATTCAGTTCATCTTCATGTCCAGGTGGACATTGGGCCAAATTTAAAGAAATTCCCTCCAGGCGTTCAAGAGAAGACCGACCAGACGGTGAGATATCCGGACAACCCGAAAAACATAATGCCTCCAGCCACGGCTTTCGCTTGTGCAGAGGAATAAAAAAAATGACATTTAGTCCCAGGCTGCGCTCCTGCATTACCCCCGACCATATCAGCATGCTAATTTTCCTCAAAAAGAACAAGTAAGCAGAAATAAGGACAACGAGATATTTCTTAGGTTATATTATCCTGCTGCAGAGTTACATTTAGTTCAGCGACTTTCTTATAAAACAACATATTAGCAGAGATTATTTTTCAAAGCATGCTCTGCATGTAATTTGATATTTAATTATATTCAATTTGTTTCATATGTCTAAGCTTGTACTTCTTCATATGTTTAATAGGATATGCAATACCATCAGAGAATATGCAATATGTTGCTCTGGAAATAAAGCTTTGATTGAGGAATCCCTATAGGAATACCGGAGAAAACAAAAGTTTCTATGTCAATCTTGCAGAACAGGATGTCAAAGGGTTTTCCCAGTTGCCGTTGTTTGCACTGTAATTAATTAGTATGATTTGGTAGATGAGGACTAACATTTAAAGTCTGTCAAGATACCAATTAGGACAATCTCACGTGGCCTCCTCCTTTCTCCTAAATGTGGACCAATGTCCCCAGAAAGGAACTGATAAGGATTGATGTGAGAATAAACATAACTGCAGCACTTTCCAGAGGAAGTAAAGGTCAGACAAATGCCCCTCAGACAAACTTTTTCCATTAGGCCAGTTGCATTTTAATTAGGCTTTTAATTAACTGGTCGACTATGAGGGATGGGTCAAATGAACGGGGCCATCTCAAATTAGCAGGAGGAAACCATTTTTTATGGAGTTTAACTCTCTGCGGTGTTAACAAAAGACTAAAATTAACTTTGAAAAGAGGAAAAGAAAACTTTGTTTTGAACAGATTGACAAACTCAAACTACAGGATGTACTCAAGGAGGACGAGGAAGCTCAGAAACACCTTAACATTGATTAAACTCACTGGCTGTGGCAACATCAACAGAGTAAACGTGTGACTAATCTCATAACATGCATTCACTCATTCACTCACATGAGCAACTCACATGCTCACACACCCCGAGCACCAGTCACACAACTCTCATTTAAACTGGGTGTCAATGCAGGTTCTTATCCAAACCATTGCGTCATTGCAGCGTGATGGAGAAACAAACCATGCATTCCTCAAGCATAACTCTGAACTCAGTGTCTGCAACTCACTCTCTAAACTCAGTGTGTCTGTAACTCACTCTCTAAACTCAGTGTCTGTAACTCACTCTCTAAACTCAGTGTGTCTGTAACTCACTCTCTAAACTCAGTGTCTGTAACTCACTCTCTAAACTCAGTGTCTGCAACTCACTCTCTAAACTCAGTGTGTCTGTAATTTACTCTCTAAACTCAGTGTCTGTAACTCACTCTCTAAACTCAGTGTCTGCAACTCACTCTCTAAACTCAGTGTGTCTGTAATTTACTCTCTAAACTCAGTGTCTGCAACTCACTCTCTAAACTCAGTGTCTGCAACTCACTCTCTAAACTCAGTGTGTCTGTAACTCACTCTCTAAACTCAGTGTGTCTGTAACTCACTCTCTAAACTCAGTGTCTGTAACTCACTCTCTAAACTCAGTGTCTGTAACTCACTCTCTAAACTCGGTGTGTCTGCAACTCACTCTCTAAACTCAGTGTGTCTGTAATTTACTCTCTAAACTCAGTGTCTGCAACTCACTCTCTAAACTCAGTGTCTGCAACTCACTCTCTAAACTCAGTGTGTCTGTAACTCACTCTCTAAACTCAGTGTGTCTGCAACTCACTCTCTAAACTCAGTGTGTCTGTAACTCACTCTCTAAACTCAGTGTGTCTGTAACTCACTCTCTAAACTCAGTGTGTCTGTAACTCACTCTCTAAACTCAGTGTCTGTAACTCACTCTCTAAACTCAGTGTCTGTAACTCACTCTCTAAACTCAGTGTGTCTGTAACTCACTCTCTAAACTCAGTGTCTGTAACTCACTCTCTAAACTCAGTGTCTGTAACTCACTCTCTAAACTCAGTGTGTCTGTAACTCACTCTCTAAACTCAGTGTGTCTGTAACTCACTCTCTAAACTCAGTGTCTGTAACTCACTCTCTAAACTCAGTGTCTGTAACTCACTCTCTAAACTCAGTGTCTGTAACTCACTCTCTAAACTCAGTGTGTCTGTAACTCACTCTCTAAACTCAGTGTGTCTGTAACTCTCTCTAAACTCAGTGTGTCTGTAACTCACTCTCTAAACTCAGTGTCTGTAACTCACTCTCTAAACTCAGTGTGTCTGTAACTCACTCTCTAAACTCAGTGTGTCTGTAACTCACTCTCTAAACTCAGTGTCTGTAACTCACTCTCTGAACTGGAGTGAGCTCATGTGTCTGAGCTGCTCTCCAAGGCGTCGCCACGCGGCCATGTTTGTAGGCAAACAACAGGTGATTACAGCAAATATTACAGCACATCCAGGATGCTCTCGAAGCGTTTTTTTAATCATTCAAAACCGGTTAACGTTCAGTTTTAGCCAGCGCTTACCGACTTATACTCAGAAATGAAGAACAGAGGCATGTATGAAAGTTAAATCAATATAAAAAAAGTTCTAGCTATCTAAGCAGCTGTTTCAATTACGTAACTCGTTGGCTCTCTTGGCACAACTAAAGAAGTCCCTACACGAGAAGCTGGTAGTGAACAGAGAGGAGTTAGCGACGCTGTTCAACTTTACCAAGTTTTACGTGACTAGCACCTCGCTAGCATCAACTCCTGGTTGAGTCTTTAAAACGCTTAAATGTGGTTAAAAATTAGAGCAAACACCCACTAAACTCACACATCCAAGTTGAATATGAACCCGGTGTGCTTGTTATGAATGTTTCATCGAGCTCAACGGTCCTAACGCGTTAGCTAAGTGGACGGTAGCCGTTAGCGTCACCTCCACCTGGCTGTCACCACGCAACACGGTTTTGTCGGTTAGCTTGTCAAATATGAGCGGAGTAAAGTTTACACCGCTTTTCCCACGCGACAGCTAACGGGTGCTAGCGTCGCGAGGAAGGTAACGCGGGAGGTTTACCAGCTGCTGTCGTATCCACCGGAGCATCCTCAACCGATACGGGGTGAAGTGGTCAGCGCAGCCGCTAGCCCCACGCTAGCGACTAGCTACTCCAACGAGAACACGTCCCGAGCCAGAGAGATCTCCCCTGGAAGGCAGCAGCTCTCCTCGGTCGCATTACGCGACACATCCGCGCAGTGTAACGTTAACCGTGCAAACAGAACAATAATCCGGTCCTTCCCAGTCCTCGGTGCTGATCCCTCCCACCTCCGGTAAAAGTGACATACGGCTGGCCACGGAGTCCCAGAGAGCTACACTACATCTCTGTGTCTGCCACGATCAGTTTGTCTTCCTGCCAGCACACAACTCTGTGTGCACACACATACACACACACACACACACTGCTGCTCACGAGCGGCCTCTCACCGCCCCCTGCCTGTCTGCATCCACACGAGAGAGAGATGGAGAGATGGATGGAGAGGTAGATGGGTAGGTAAATATATATGTAGATAGGTAGTTAGATAGATATGTAGATAGGTAGGTGGGTAGATGGGTAGATGGGTAGATAGATAGATAGATAGATAGATAGATAGATAGATAGATAGATAGATAGATAGATGGGTTGGTAGGTAGAGAGCTATGTAGATAGATAGATAGATAGATAGATAGATAGATAGATAGATAGACCGACAAACAGGTAGGTAAGTAGGTAGATAGATAGGTGTATATATATATATATGTATATATATATATATATATATATATATATATATAGAGAGAGAGAGAGAGAGAGAGAGAGAGAGAGAGAGAGAGAGATAGATAGATAGATAGATAGATAGATGTGTAGCCTACAACAAAGGATAGATTAATTACTAAACGTAATGCAATTAGTTTGTGGCAATTTAACTATATTTGTGTTTTGTAATGTGGAAATGTGTATTCTTGGCTCCCTGCACACTGCCATGACTTACTGGTCCGCTTGAATAAAACAGGGATCCTCATTAATGGCATTAGTAACACCTCGGATGCTCTGTCTCAAAATCTATTTCTTTTTACATTTATATCAATGCTATTCCTAATAATATTGCCGATGGAGAGCAAGAAGCAGGAAAAAAAACATTTTTGAGTCAATCTGGCCATGGTTTAAAAAAAAAACCATCTGAAGAGCGACAGGGACCATTAAAACATATGCTGAGTAAAACATTTGAAGACGATAAATACTTGTGGAGCACATCAGACGAGTGCTGTAAGTACACCTTTTTGTCTTGTAGCCCTTAGCGTACATGACATAAAATATTGCTGAGTTGCTATTATACTATAGTGTTCACTGCAATGCAAACTGCTAGACACCAAATAGTGTAATAGCAGGGCTCTGAGCAATATCTAAATCGCTTACAGGGCACTTTTGAAATTGTTGAATACTCTTTGACCGAAAGCCAACCGAGTGCAGACTTAAAGTGCATTTGCTTGCTCAAAATGTTTTTTAGATGTCTTAAGCGAGAGGTTATTTGTTTCTCATCCTCTACTGTAAGTCTGAACATGAGCTGAACAACTTTAAATCATTGTCTCTTGCTCAAACAAGACTTCTCACTTTCTTTGATTGATTGCGTGGCTCCATTTCAGAATGAGAGTGTATCTAAATAACCACGTAGAACAAAACATAAAATGCTACTCCCCACAAAGGAACTCTTTTAGGTGGATAACGCGTGCGCTTGCCTTTCGTCCCTTCCTTCTGAACCTCTCAGCGATGCTATCCAGTCCCTCTGGTGTCCCAGCATTCCTCTTGTACAGCGTCTCACATAAAGTGAGGTCATCCTTGTATTAGTGGCTCTCTCCCAGTGATGAATCCATCCCTGTCCCCTCCCTCCTCTGAGACACGTCTGCAGTACATCTCAATCGGTCAATGATGTAAAGACACTAAATGATACTGCAGGAGGAAGAGCAACGTGAATATGTAACCGTGTGCTTTCTAAATTGATTCAATACGCTGTACATGATTGAAAACAGTGATGTTGAAGTGATCAATGGCAAATGACAATGGCAATCGGACACATTTGGAGCAGAACAACTACAGCTGCCCTGCAGTAAAGTGTCTCTCTCTCTCTCTCTGTCTGACTTCCTGATTGAAAAAGTCAAACATACAAATGTATTTGCATGTTTTTGCATAGTTCCCAACATTCATGTTTGTTCCTTAAGGTGCACGTGTGACTCCTTCTGGCCTCTCCATCATGAAAGTTTCTTTTTAAAAACCATGCAGGCAAACGAATCTCAACCAAACGACACCAACATGCGTTTATCTCCAGGATTAAGACAGCCTTAGGGCCACTCTTTGAGTCAGCAGAGTGCAGCACTGGCTGCACCACAGCATCTTGGGTTCAAGTCTGTTTCATCTTTCATCTACAATAGCCGGTGCCACGTGTCTTTTTTTGCAGAAATATCCCATACTCATCTTAAAAAGACAGCTTTACTCTGCAAATCCGCTGGGTAATCCGCTATCTGTTTGTGTTTGTGTTCGAGCCCTGAGCCCAGCCGCCATGCCCATGTGAGCGTCAGAGTAATCTCCATAGGTTTCACTGATTTACATAACGCCACTGCAGCAGCAACATCTGGCAGCTCCCATCTCACAGCTGGGTTGAATAGAGTATGCTCGTCTTTGATGTGAGATGATGACAGTGGCGTGCCTCACATCTCTAAATGTTCACTTTTTTAGTGGCTAAAAGCAAAATCCTTCCCTGATCGACCTGCTAACTCAGATGTGATCTTCAAGGATTACAAAGCAACAAAATGTACATTAATTGAATCCCTCTGTTTTGAGTTTAATGTAAAAAAAGAGAAAGAAATCCCTCTTGTTTGAACTCTACAGAATCTCTCCCTATTCGTCTTGAAATCACTCATAGTTTCATTTATAGGCTTCAAGAAGCACAAGTCAGATCGTGTCCCGAGGTCACGCACAGTTGTTGCCGCTTGAATTGCTGAACGCTTAATGCACATCTTTGTGCCTCAGACGGGAGACTGCTGGCCAGTGATCCATAATGCCCTTGCTGTCTGTCATCGTAATGGATGGCGAGGCACCAGATAATGTCTGGCTGTCTTCCCAGCTCTGTATGGAATTTAATTTCCGTTACACCAACAAGTGCTTGTCATTTTAAATACTCCAGCCCAACAGGTTGAAATGATTCACCATTGTGCACTGATGCAGTGTGGCCTGTGTGTGGAACGTTTCTGCATTACATACATGTGTTTTCTCTAGTCATTTATATATTTCAATATTATATCATTTGAGTATTGCTACTAATGGATTAACATGTAAGCAGCACTTTGACACATTATCATTTCCCCCTGACATGTAGTGTTGATGTATACAGTAACATGCAATGAAAAGTATGAAGTAAACTACTAGTGCCTCACATCTGTGCAGTATACCTTCAGTACTCTACTAAGTTACTTTCCTCCGCTGCTTGTTGATATGATGACCAAACAGAGGCATTCATTCATTCATTTAATTAATCTATAGAAGATAGAACTGGGTGGAATTTAATGTAATGCAGCATGTAGATCCTCCAATACAAGAAGTTCTTCTGCACATAGCAGGATATTGCCAACATTCCAGATAATATCTAGGCTCATACATGCATATTATATAGATGCATTGCTCACAACATCAAACTTACTCTTTTTAATTACTAAAACATTGGTTCACATCAATTTACCGATCTTTACCATGTAGCATCAAAAACTTCTGAACCGGCTCATACAGTTCATGTTTTGAGGAGCTATGCCCTATGGCCAACAAGATATTATTATCGATGACGTATTAAATGTAGTTGTAGAGGAAGACACTACGTTCCTCTGGTGGGATTTTTGCAATACAGCTGTCAATTGCTTGACTCCGTATTGGACTGAGTTAATCCCGGCCTGTTTAACCATGCTGCAGCTGATCCTCTTGGTAAATACACCAGCACTAAGTGGCTTTCAATCATTACCACCAAGTATCTCCAACAGTACTAATAGGCTTAGGACAAGTTCTCCTTCTCAGCCTAGAACCGCTACGTAGCGGTTGCTTGCTCGGGCGCCGGCTACCACTCTGTATGTGTGTATATTAGTGTCTGTCTCGTTGCATTAGCATGACCATCTGTCTCTCTCTATGGGGCTCCGGGGAGCCGGGCTCAAACGGCCGCCCTGCCTCTTAGGGAAGTAGAAATTAAATGGATTGGCTTTTTGGATGGTTGAATCAATACACACTGACCATTAGTCTTGGAAGAATAAATAAATAAAACACCCCTTTCAAAATTAGTACAAGCATTTAAGGCATACAAATGGAAACTGTTTTGTGCCGTTTCCTAGACGTGGAAATGGACTTTCTGGGAATTCTTGACATTATATTAGTAACAATAATTGCAAATTCATTGGATCAAAGTAAAAGCTGCGTTGGAGATCTGAAATGTGGTGTGAGTCTCCCTCTTAAGGACAAACGGAGGTGTTACAACTATGAGACGCAATTTACAGCAACGCAATTTGTAAAGACCTTAAGAGCACAACATCACATTCGGAAAAAACTCAAATGCTTTTCAGGTGTGTGTGTGTGTGTGTGTGTGTGTGTGTGTGTGTGTGTGTGTGTGTGTGATTCCAACTTACACACGATTCTTGGAGGCAGTCGGTCACAACTTGGTTAAATCACTGCAGCTTTACTTTGTCTGTATGTGTGTTCTTCACTGTCATGGTATTTGTGTGTGTGTGTGAGAGAAAGAGAGAGAGTGTGTGTGTGTGTGTGTGTGTGTGTGTGTGCTGCCAGGTGGGTGGTATTGGGTTTCCTAAGGAGCTACTAATCCTTCACCTAACACCCTGACCTCCTTAGTCTGTGACCCGGGGAGACGCAGGAAGGCGACTCTTCATCCACTCCACTGGACCTGGTCATGGATGACAAATCGTGTGCCTGTGTGAATGTGAAATGGATCACCGCTGAATGAACCCCAATCTGTATGAATAATCCACGTACAGTGCAGAGGGTTTTTCCTTTCGCCGAGAAGAGGCACACGAGTTTTCAGTTTGGAGAATGTAGAGTAGGCCGAATACTGTTAAAGGGCACGGGAAAAAAACTCAACAACAAAAGTAAATATTTAAGGAATGGTGTTGGTGGAATATGGCCTTGAGATATGGGAACGCTGGTTATTTCTACTTCCATACTTTCTTCCAATTTAGTTATAAGTGCACACTCTTTCTCCAGCTCTCTCTGGATGCTTGTAGAGAGAAGACTTTTGCTGTTGAATTTTGATTCCTCACTTCCTGTGAATGGGAGATCCTGTCAGTTATAACACCGCTGTGTGATGTTCTTTGTGTCAAATAGGAGGCTCTTTATAACTTGGGTTGTGTTCAGAAGTCTAGTCTTTTACAACAGAATCTTCTCTATGGTTTACTAAACACATTTGTAACACATGCAATTTGTTGTTCAGCTAAACAAAACCTGGAATTCAGAGATGACTCGTGGTTTTTGGTTGATTCAGTCTCCCGATACTCGGCCACCAGCTGAACAAGTAAACTGTTCTGTATCTCAGGTGACATGTTTCCTACCTGAGTAAGATGGTGAAGGTATGTATGTGTGTGTGTGTGCGTGTGTGTGTGTGTGTGTCTTTGCTATTCTGATCTGCTTCATTTCTGCCAGGACAAGCAGCCGCTTGAAAATGCAAACGCTCGCCCCTCCATCATTCTGACAGACCTGTAGACACACACTTCCTGAGAACTTTGGTTCAAAAATATACTGAATAAAAAGGACTTCAAACAGTGTGAGGAGAGACACCGCTGGCTTAAGGGAGAACTTGCACACGTATAAGTGTGTAATCAACTGCGATGGAGCCTCCACAGTCAACCACACGTCCATTTTCCTCTTGATGAGATGTGTGTGTGTGTGTGTGTGTTTAGTATGAAGTTACTGTGGCAACATTTTCGCTCACAACGTGCGTCTGCCTGCGCGAGTGCGTGTTTGACGTTGCCGTGGTAATGTTGGCCCCTGCTGACCTTGGCCTTTCCGGGCCCCTATCCCGTCTCTCGGCTCCCCAGCTTGTGGCTGGCTGAGCGGCAGCTGCTTTGGACCGATGTGTCTGTATGAGTTCAGACATGCTCCGTGGCATCTGGTTGGTTTTAGCAGACAGCTAGCTTAGCGCTAAGTTGTTTTGGGGCGGGAGGGCGCAGATCCTTCACCAAAGTAATAATGAAGGTACATTACTCCACTGGAACACAAGTGCTGTCATACTTGTTCTCATTCTAACTACAGAGGTATCACCAGAACATGTATTTAAGTATCACATGTATGTTGTGACATATATTATTAGACTATTGACCAGGCATTTACATGGAAGTAGCGTAGCATTTTAATGTCACATCTGGTTGAGGTAAGAATGATTTAACCTACTTTATATACTGCTAGTGGATTTTATCTGTGACATGTGTATACTTTTTATCAATTGATTATATGTTTTGTGACACATCCTTAATCTGCAAAGAAAGAAGTAACTATAAAAGAAAATGTAGTTGAGTAAAAAGTAGATTTTCATCTGAAATGTTGAAGTAAACAGTAGCATAAAATGTAAATACTCAAGTGTATTATGTGCACACAAAAAATATTTTGAAATTGTAGTGACATTTCACCCCTGTCCTTCAGTGGTACGATATATAATGATGCAAAGGCTCCAGAGTGTAAACACCCCCGAGTAATATTGCAGAGACAGAGACAGAAATCCCTTTTCTTTCAGTGTTTCCCAGAGTAAAGAGAGCTGGAGACTCTCTGACTGTTTGCAGAAGTACTGGAGCGGTTTTGGAACAATTTGGTCATTGTTACAAGCCTGTGTGTGTGTGTGTGTGTGTGTGTGTGTGTGTGTGTGTGTGTGTGTGTGTGTGTGTGTCAGGTCACAGGTGTGCAACTGTCGTGTTTGAATGTTATCAGGAAAACCTCTGGTTGAACTCTCGATGGATTGCTCGGATCCGAACTAAGACAGTAAGAAGTGTGTGTGTGTGTGTGTGTGTGTGTGTGTGTGTGTGGAGGACTGAGCCAACATCAGAGTCATCAATCATTCCCGTTCAGCGAGACTTGCAGCATTTTTTTTGTCCCCACCTTCATCACAGTGTGGCTTTAATGATTGAGTAATGATACAGAAAATAAGCAAAATACTTGGTTTTCATGCCGTGTAAAATCCATGCTACAGTATTGGAGAGGACATCTAACATCCTCTCTTCCTCGCAGGCCTTTGCAGCCTCCATGCCGGAGGCAGTAAACCTGTCTGTCCATCAGTGATGATAAGCCTTCTAATAGGTTGCTCTGTTTAAATGACAGGCCTTTCATCTGTGTGTCTGCCCTCTCCAGCTACATGACTTTAATGGCCCTGACATCATTTAAGCCGGAGCAGCTGGCTGTGTGTGTGTCTGTGTGTGTGTGTGTGTGTGTGTGTGTGTGTGTGTGTGGATGAACGGGGAGGTGTTGGTACCTGCATGATGGTGTGGCTCTAATCCATGTTTGTTCTGCTCCAGCACCAGGAGAGAATGCCCTCCACACACACATGCGGCACACCTGCAGCCTCATACACACACACACACACACACTCACACACACACACACACACACACACACACACACACACACACACACACACTGAACTCGAATGGGTTGTACCTCTACATTCACGCTGAATAAAGTAGTAATTAATACATCCTGTTTGTGCAGAAGTACATATTTTATCATCAGAAGCACTGCTTGTGACCTTCAAAGGACGTGGCAACATATATATATATATATAGCAGTATTACAAGGTAGCATAAACAAATAAACATTGTAAAAGGTAAACTATTCCTTTTATGTGAAGTAATACTAACATGGATGAAACTAAAACTATTTTTAATGAAGTTGTACTCAAGATGTATTTAAATATATTTAAATTCTTTGAGCTACCAGAATAAATAAGTCATATGTTTGACAAATTGAAGGGAATCAATCAATTCTGATGTGTATTTTTTTAACTGACAAAAAAAAGATGTATTGGACAAAAACAGTGTCCTCTGTGTTACTTTGTGTACTTTTGGCCAAACCTCCAGCCTCTCAGTGCCGTTCAGGTTCAGGTCTGACTGTAATGTCTGGGAACTGAGACGTGCATACCAGTCAGTCAGTGGGCTAATCTAAGAGAGAGGCAGCCAAGAGGGGGAAAGACCACCAACATACTAACCAAATCTATCTAAAACTGTGTGTGTGTGTGTGTGTGTGTGTGTGGTGTGTGTGTGTGTGTGTGTGTGTGTGTGTGTGTGTGTGTGTGAGAGCTGCTATCGCTCAACAGCTTTGATATGAAACTGGGTTTGAGCTGAAGTGGAAAGGTTTGCACCGTTCGTTTCACAACTTCTCTTATCTGTCATGCCTGATACTACCATTACTACTGCTAATGTGTGTGTGTGTGTGTGTGTGTGTGTGTGTGTGTGTGTGTGTGTGTGTGTGTGTGTGCACACAATGGGAGAATATTTCTGCAATTGCCCCCATAAAATCTATGTGTGTGATTGAAGAAGCACTAATACTGCTACCGGTTAGTGCAGTATTTGTATAAGGATGGTAATTAATGGTAAAATACAACATTAAACGACAATAAATCCTGATTTCCCAGCTTAAGGCCAAAAGGTTGACACGCAAAATCCTGATTCTGTGTTTTTGTAGATTTCGAGCACAAATTGAACCCTTTTAACGAACACGGCTCAAAGTGACGCTCAGATCCAGGTGTTGGTGTCAGGTTGGCTTCAGAGTGAGTTCTGGACAGATTACCACGCTGGGAAGTGACATGACCATATTTGGTAGCGGGGGTCAACCTGAATGACACTTCCAGGTCAAATCCAATTGCTGGTGTTTGCATGCAGGGGATGTTTAGTGCTCGCTCATTAATCTGGCTTTCATAAACTTCTATGGTTCATACATTAAAACTGAGCCTAATTTATAAAGCTTGATGGATCAGTTTTTATTGTGTGATTAATGTTGTGTGTTTTACATTTGCTTGTTTGTTGTTTTCGTTTCTTTCAGTACCCAGAAAAGCACTCTAAAATACATTTATTATGATTATTTATTTGCTAGGCCGAGCCCTTTATAGCAGCAGCATCTGCTTTTTATTTTATTATGTATGTATTATGAAATGAGAACCGGTTACACCACACAAACTAGTTCTTATGTCGTGATTAGTTGTTCCTAAACATTCACCACCAGTAACTTCTACATGTTGAGTGAACCAACTGAAATGTTAGATTAATATACAACTCGTTTAGAGTGAGGAGTAAAAGAGGTAATGGGCCATATGTCTGACCTGATACTTGATCAAAATTATTTGTTATAATGAAACTAAAAATGTAGGGAAAACAACACAATATACCTCAAATTACAAAATGTTATGCCAATATCGTTATAGCTTGAACGACCTAATAACATCAACAGTTAGATTAGTGCAGGTTTATGGAAGTGTTGCAACAGTCAGCTTTTGATTGTAAAAATAATTCATAGCAACTGATTTACGAGCTACTTGCATCTTTGAGTTGTTCCTCAACTTTGTAAATCACCAGTTTGCGGAGAACTTTGAGAGGACTTAATGGACAATTCAGTACTGCCTTCATGAAGAGTTGGCCCACTTCAGGTTATTTGTCCTGAAACAGAGGGAAAGGAGAAATGGCGTCTCCGCTACATACGGAGTCAGGTGTGAGTCGGGAGGCAGGCAGACCAGCATGTTTATCTGACGCCTCCATCAGACACAGACCAAACATCTGCTTCTCCCTCTCTTCCTCTCCGTGCCTCTCTCTGCCCCTATGGGTGTTCTTCTGAAGCGGCAGCATGCGGCCAAACACACACGGCTATCAAAGAAAACCCAGGGAGGGGGGGCTTTGAGAGGCCTGCTTCAGAGAGGCTTCAGTGGTCTCACTTCTTCATGTAAATGTCGTGTTATCTTCAAGATGTCAGCAGTGATAACCTGACTCTGTGTGTGTGTGTGTGTGTGTGTGTGTGTGTGTGTGTGTGTGTGTGTGTGTGTGTGTGTCCTGTCGAGGGGATGAGTTGGCTGGAATATTACTGATCAAACGGATATTGTTTTGAATGAACGATCACATAAACATCAGGCTGATATATTAGCTGAATAAGTCATATCTGAGGTCTTATTGTGAACATCAGATTTGATTAAAGCACATAATTGTCCATCTTAAAATAACTGGATTTATGTCTTGAGTATATATGTCAGACGTTTCCTGTTTCTTGTGTCCTTATGGCTGGAATCACTAAATTTTTCTATATTACTTACATTGTATTTTATGTCATATTGTATCTTAGTTGTACTGGTTCTTATCTGAAGAGGCTCCACTGAGGACATCATCTTGTGTAAAGCTTAATGTCTTATTGTTTATCTTTAGCTAAAACACCTGTAGTTTCACAATTACAGATTTATTTGTATGATCTTCCTTGTGTCTTTCACATTTAGGAACATGACATGAAAAGACAAATATCTCTTCAAATTAAACTTACACTACTTACACTATTCAAAAATATTCATGTAATTCAAACTTGTTAATCAATTTTAATATAATTAATATCTGTGTAATGATATGTAACAACAATTACTGTGTTGGCTATATATCCTACAATTATAAGTAGCATATTTCTAATTGATAAAGACAAAATGGTGGTAATGATGCTCTAAAAGAAGTACTAAAATGTTATGTAGTGTCTTTTCTACAATTTTTTTTATATATATAATGCAACAAATCAAATGTATGTAAAGATAGTGAGATGTGTTGCATTAAGATATTACTCCTACATCACCTTTTCATCAGGAGTTACGCCATCATCCAACAGTTATGATATTATGTATAACTATTTAATTAAGATGGCTGTAAACATGAATACTAAGCATAGTGACTAAATAGTTCACCATCTTGGGGCTCCACCAGTTCTCCGTCCCACCACTAGATGGTGCTCCATCCTCATCAATGAGCTCTGAGCTGACAGCTGGCGTTGCATTGGTATTTACCCCTCTGACTGCTACCTGGAGGATAGCAATGATAATATCTTAAAAACCGTGACAGCCTTCAGGAGTTTCTAGACACTAAGAAGCAAAGAGTTTAAAAGTTTTGACTTAATGAGAAAGAACATACACTTATTATTATTTTTGGCTCTGATACAGATAAATACGATCAAGAGGTTCTTCACATTTGCCTTTTGTTGCGCTTCTATCCAGGTTTTTGCATTTGTGTTCACGGGCCCACATGGATGTTAGTGTGTGTGAGTGTGTGTGTGCGTTTCCCGGGGAGTTACATCACTCCTCAGTCTGCCATTTGTTACTGTACACCTGTAGGTAACTGCTCTCTTTATATTGGCCCGACATACACACACACGCACTGGAAATTCTCTCTCCGTGTTTACCTGCTGTTTGTCTGAAGCAGCTGCTGTCCCTTTGTAATGACGTTAATCCCGACTCAAAATGGAAACAACCAAACACACACACACACACACACACACACGGCACCTGAATCCATGAGACCTTCCTGCCTCGTCTTTTTCAAAAACTGAGTAAATATTTGCTGCTAAATGCTTCAAAGATATTTGTTTCATCCATTGTGACTTTAAACCGCATGTACAGAGGCACAGGTTTCCTTTTAAGGTTTTACATGTACAAAGAGAGGGAGGAAAAGAGGACAGGAGCTGGGAAAGGGCTGGTCATTGTCCTGTTTTGGACATGTTGATGTGTGAACGTACGAGTTTTACTTTCACACTCGTTCTGCCATCAAATCCCACACAGGTGTGTCTCTGTGTGGGTCTATCTGTTGGTTGACTTAGGGTTTAAAGGTATCCACAGATTTGACTTCAGAGGTGAAAGTAATAGAGACCAACATCTACGGCAAAAACCACAACACTTCATCATACTGTGCTGGTGAACTGCTATATGAACTATGTATATATATATATATATATATATATATATATATATATATATATATATATATATATATATATGTGTGTGTGTGTGTGGATATAACTGAAGGCACCTCACTTGTGCATTAGTAGAACATTAAACAATCTTACATTTGTCTACATCTGTATCTCTATTATAACATACAAAACAGTCCTTAGAGCTGGGTTAGATATGTTTCTGTAAATCACCACCTGTTTTAAAAACGAAGTGCCCGGTAAAGCGATCCTCCTTTTTCGTGGCAAATTCACGGAAATTGCAGTGGAAACAGGTGGATGTATTTCCCTCCACGGGCAAAAACCGGCAAAACTTGTTTGTGACGTGAAACGTCTCGGCATAGAGCAGATAGTATAAGCTATGACTCCCTTCTCCATGTCTCTTGTATTAAAAGACACAAGCGGGATCAGGTAAACCGCTTCATATCTGTCAGTATTCAGACCAGGCAACCTGAGGCTGAAATACAGAAGTGCAAGTAGAATACAGTTGGGTGTAAGTTGTTAATTGTTGAAAGGTTCCTGCATTGTGTTGTGAAAGCACACAAGGCAATCTAACAATGTCCTGCTTATGTTAAATGCAATGTAGAATTCAGCTTGCATTTATTTATAACTGTCAATTATATGAAGTATATTAAACCTGCATTGCTTTTTTGTCCACTTGGGGGCAGCAGAAACAAACCTGAGTCCAATATTCACTTTCTTTTTAGCTCAGTTTTGGTCACCACCTCCCAGAGGATGTATATGACTCTTGAGATGCTAAATGGTTGTGTGTGAAGAGAGCAGGTACCAGTGGCTTCATCAGAGAGTTCTTTCTGAGGCTGGAAACGAGGTTGACGACACTGCTGTACTTCTTCAAAACTTAAATTTCACTTTCCAAAATGCTAACAGGCTGGACGGGGAGTTGCATCTGGAGCCTGTGACGGCCAACAGTTGGGGAAATTAGAAGCGGTGATTAAAGATGATGGTTGTTAAGGAAGGAGAAATGTCTCCCTCCCTCTCACTCTGCCTGTCTCTCTTCCTCTGTGCCTGTCTTACCTCCGTCTCGCTCTGGCTCCACTATCAATGGGAGCTTTCACTTTGCTTTGCATGATAAATATGATGGTTGTGTGTGTGTGTGTGTGTGTGTGTGTGTGTGTGTGTGTGTGTGTGTGTGTGTGTGTGTGTGTGTGTCCGACAGAGTCCAACAGTCCACTCCAATGCATGAGTGGCTTGGAGCGTTGCCAGTATGTAAAACCTAGCAACAAGATTTGACTTGGCCCACTGAAAGAGAGAGAGGGAGACAAGGAGAAAGAGAGAGATGGAGGGAGAGAGAGAGAGAGAGAGAGAGAGCGAGAGAGAGAGAGAGATAGATAGAGCGAGAGAGAGAGAGCTGGCATATGCACAGCATGGGCATATGGATCTTTGTTTGTTCGTTTTGGACCATTTAGTCATTCTGTCACTCCAACTGGACTACTTAGCGAATTGGTGCTACTTCTGGATCTGAATCTCACACACACACACACACACACACACACACACACACACACACACACACACACACACACACACACACACACACACACACACGAGTGGGCCAAGACTTGACTCTGCTGCTTTGCAGTCTGCTACTGTTCACATGGCCTGAATGGAATGAAGAACCTTTTCCAATTAATCCTTTTAACCAACATGTGTGATATCTGGCTCACGATGATGTGGCCTTCACACTCACCGGGTTCGCTTCCAACTCAAGTCAGTTTACAGCCTCTGGGGCTTTCCCTGACCATCAACCCTGAATCAGCGATGGCGGCAGGCAGCTCCAGCACTGATTCCAATCAATTTGGAGTCCACTATAATACATGCATGGTTGATTTAAAAAAAAAAAAAATCTGTCTCCAGTGTCATTATATTTTTCACCTTGTTAGGCAGTCAGACAATTGTTAGATGCACTTTGCCAGTCTTGGGCCAGTCACCTGCTTGAGAAGGATGCTTCAAACAAAGAGCTGGTCAGATGCACCGCACACCTCGACCATCGCTGGGATTGGTGGCGCTACATCGAACTGAATTCAACGAGAACACCCACTTTACATAGTGATTACATAGCGATGTGTGACGTGTGCTGAGGGGAGAAAGTATGCAGGATTTTTACTTCTCTTTTGTCATTCAGATTCAGATTCAGATTCAACTTGAATGTCATTGCACTACTGAGTACTGGGACAAAATGCAGTTATTTCCCAAACGACTTCATCCCATACCGTGTGTCCTAATGAGTGCAACTCCATCAACGCTGATGAGGACAGACGGTCCCGAAGTGGACACTATTATGACTTGGTGGTGTTTTCTATTTTTGGGGGGAGTTTTTCCTAATCCGAAGTGAGGTCGTATGTGTACAGATTGTAAAGCCCTCCGAGGCCAATTTGTAATTTGTGATTTTGGGCTTCACAAAATAAACAGAATTTAATTGAATTATCCCGATGTGCATGATTATTGTGTTTTCTCTCTCTGTGACGGCAGGCTCTCCCCGCCGCTATATTGGAATAGCTTTAAACACTTTGGCTTTTAGACATATTTGTATGAAACTTCATACAAACAAAGTGTGTTTTATTCTCCGGTCTTCATCCTTCTAAATGGTTGGCTTGGCTGCAGGATTCCTCTCAAATGCTTTTCAGGTTAAACTTGCATTCTTTCTAATGACCATCAGATCTGATTACACAGACGTCTATGAGAACATTTAACTATTTCTCACTTGATTACCTCAGTAAGTAAGGGAATTTATGGTCTAAATCACCAATTTAAAGTCTTCTTTAATCCAGCATGACGTTCATTTAAAACCTTTTAAAAACAAACCTATTTTTAGGCCCTTTCCTCGAAAATTGCATACCAAAACTAAAAAGGGTGCATCTCTGCAACCACTTGGGTTATTTGAATCATTTGGATGTTATAATAAAATGTACACATGTGAGATTTTGTTCAGATGTGTAAATATCAGTATATATGTCACTGGTTAAGAGTAAATGAAGATGACACAGAAAAAATGTAAAGGTTTCAGGTCCGCCTAGAAAACATCATTTTTGGGATGATTATTTCTTTATTTTCTTTTTAAATGATGCAGCTGTAAGGTCCAACTCTAACCCAAATCATAGCACAATGAGTGAACATTCTCTCTGCAAAGATTGACTTTGATAAAGTGAAGCAGAAGACAGTTAGAGAGGGTTTTGTACAAAGAAAATTCAGGCGAGGTCTCAAAAATTTGAATTGGGGCACATTTACGTGCATCTGTCTGCCCCCTCTAGGGGGGGATTGGTTTTTTAAAGGTTCACAGACCTTTTGAATGTAGAGCCTTGTCCAAAACAACCTGGCCGTCCTGCCGTCCCCTCTACTGGACCGGACCTAAAAGAAGTTGTGAGAACTTCTCGGTGTCATTGAGTCAACATGGCAGCGTGTCAAACAATCCCCCGGGGTGCCGAGACCAGCTTCAAACCTCTGCAAGAATTAAACCGTTTTTTAAATTAGCCCCGTTCAGAAATACTCTAAATCTGTCATGCTCTAACGTGGTGTCACATTCCCTCAGATTACCATCATTACAGTAATTAATGCTTTAATTTCTGGGTATGTTTTGAAATGAAACCCAAAGTGCCTGTGATTTTAATGTAATATGGGACTAATGTGCTGTGGAACATTTGGTAATCTGGCTCCCACATGCCTTGGATCTTCCGAATGGGTTTTTATCTGCTCTAATACGGTTCAAACACTGAGCTACAGCCAGTTAGGAGGAACATAGGCTGTGGAAATAGACTTTGTGTACAAGTATGGAAACAGAATATTTTTTTCAGCATTTTCTTTTTCAAGTGTTCAGTGCGGAGCGAAAGGAAAGTAGAACAGATTGCCTGACACTCACACGATACTCATGTAAAGTTTTTACAGCAGATGAAAGTAACTCATTAGGAGTTTTATTCCAGTGCTTCAGCTGGCTTCTGTTCTGCCACTCTGTGTGTTTGTGATTAATTTAACACCACAAGAGGTAAATGGAAGAGAGATAATGGAATAAAAGGGTAGCCTATGCAGATTTCATAACCTGCGATTTCTCTTTTTTACCCGAAATGAAAGAAGTGGAGGAAATGAATACGCTTTTTTTGTTGTTGGCATTAACAGATGAATCGCTAACTAGGCTACAGTTTCACATAAATGACTTAATAGGAAACCCGTTGTGTGAGATCCACCTGGCCTTTCTTTTGCCTCACACAAAGTGGCTCACATATCCAGTTCATTCAAAAACTGTTAGTCATAATGAATATTGCCAGTCGTGAGGCTACTTCTGAAACACACTATTAATAATCCTGGAAAGATGAACAACTCCGGGTCTCATTCCCTGGTGTAAATGCTACCTTTTGTCTGAGGTGGTTTGTATGTTTCTGTGAGGCTTTGTGTGGCTCTGCTCTTTCCTCTGCCTGCTGTCCCATCGGCTCCATGTCTGTCTTAATTCTCCTCTGATTGGTTTATGACATCCCTATCTCAGATTAGACACGTTGGATGTGAAAGGCTTAAATGATGCCTGAGAGGGCAAGGTCACCGGCCTCTTGTCAACACAGGATGGACCAGATCCTCTCAGGTCAGCTGGGGTCATCTTTGGGAGACCGGGATGGATCACTGATTACTTTGCTTTGACTGAATCATATTAAAGGGGAAAAAACGTTCCTCCTGTCCTGACTTTCTGTTCTTCATGAACAATAAACATTAGGGAACATCATCAGAATTATTGAATGCACTGTGACATACTGTATGGCATAATGAGCATATAAATAAACCACTAACTTGTGAACGCATTGAATTAGATTAAGTAATCAGTTAAAAAGTAAAACATGGCTGAGCCTTTTCCTTGACTAAATATCTGCCCTGTGAGATATAAAGGAAGAATATTGAGTTGACTTTGTTCCAAACAAGTCGGAAACAAAACATGTGAAATGCACTAATTGTGTGTAATTATACATTTATTTTTTTAACATGTAATTCAAGTTTATGCCTCATATGTACGTCATACTCAACAGATGTTTGTTGAACCGACTAATGCATGGAAGCTAGTGGACCTCACACATTATTTCCCCGGCCTGGTACAGACACAGCACGGCTCAACTCAACCGATCTTTTTTGGTTTTCCGTTTGCAAAAGTTATAATATTCTTTTTTTGTCAGGTTCTAAGCAACCTGAGCCGACACGAGAAGGCAGAGTTAAACCACTGCAGACCGCGGGACAAAGCTGCCATTTTGAAATTGCCGTTAATAGCGACCTCAATTTATTCTGAATATTTATTCACTTCACCCAGATAAAAAAGAAAAAATGTCAGCCTGCAAATTCCCTCTGTTTTATTGCTGATGAAAAGATCCAGCGAGAGCTGGGTGGAGCAACGTGCAAGAGTCCCGCCTACATAGACGGGTTACTATCTGCAGTGGAAAACAACATTGAGAAATGTGTGTGTGAAAAAAAAAAAGTGAGTTGAGTGAGCAGAGTCCAGATTGAGCCGAACCATGAGGAGGAAATGAGGCATTAGAGCTCCATAGTTCAACAGATTTAACTAAACAGTTGAGCAATCCAGTGAAAAACACGCGGAAACACTGTGTGTGGTCATATTAGTCCCATCGAGCAGAGGTGTGAAGTAATAACTGAAGCTGTTAACAAGGTGATAACACACACACACACACACACACACACACACACACACACACGCACGCACGCACACAGTTGTTGCAGCAGCGGTAGTTGTCTGTAAAGCCTCCTTTAAAGAGTGTGTTTTAGTGTGTGTTTGTGTATTGTTTATGTGAGTGCACACACGCTCAGAGTCAATGCACGTGTGGCTTCGTGTGTGCCTTGTATGTGTGCGTGTGCGTGTCCGTGTGTGTGAATTAGCAGTGGGTCTAATAAACAACTGTTGACACCCATCAGGAATTTCCTGTGCTTAACAAGAGAGGGTTGGTCAGGGGTCATCAAACCCAGTGTGGGCAGCTGTGTGTGTGTGTGTGTGTGTGTGTGTGTGTGTGTGTGTGTGTGTGTGTGTGTGTGTGTGTGTGTGTGTGTGTGTGTGTGTGTGTGTCCAGTCTAGTAGCTGTATACTCTGTAAACAGAAATCTTTGAATCAATAGCAGCTCATAGATGAACAGGACCAGCAGGCCCTTTGTTAAGTAGTTTGTGTGTGTACTCAAATATTTTTCTTGTGGACATGATTGCATATAGAAATTGAGAGAGAAGAAAAGGTAAAATAAATGGAAAGAAAGAGAAGAAAGTATGTTCTCATTCAAGACCATTTGTTGGTTCAAATGACCTTGAATGAGAAAAGCAACTAATGTGCAATTAACTAAAGGATTTAAGGCTGGTTATATTCTACTGAATATATATATATATATACAGTATCCCTGAAAAAGACAAAACCAACAATGATTCAGAAGCAGAACTATTTATTGCTAAAGTAGGTTAAACATACAAGGAATTTGAAAGGTGCTTAACAATAAACAATAAAAGACATAAATAAAAAATAGAAAAATAGTCAAATGTACAATACAAATATGGTAAACGTTAAAACAAATGTGTTATCAAAGTGGCAAGTGTATTTTAATAGACAGAAAAAGATCTGCTAAAGTGTGGAACAGTGACTGATATCTCTGAAGACAAAAGCTTGTATGATTTTGCTCATTCAACCTTTGTTGTCCATGACTGTTAAAAGCAAATACATGAGCCGCTGGTGCACCGTCATCATGATCCTTCATCACCATACGCAGCTGTATTTGGAAAACATTTGTTATGTGGTAGGAAACAATGGGTTTAGGGCTGAGAGCTACAGAAAGGGTGAAGAAGTCTGTTGATTTGAGTTTTTCTCAGAGGATTTTTTAAAATACAAATTTAAAGCAAAGCCAAACTATTTATTGAACCTCAATGTGTAAATGTTCTCTAACTGAGTATGTTCAGCGAGAATATTGATTCATGGTCGATGCCGTTTGGTTTTCAATAACTGACATGGAGGGAAGTGATTCATCCTAAAGATGCTGTCCTCAGTCCTGGATGTGCAAAGGAAGGAACATAATCATCATCATCATCATCAAGTTTGTGGTATATATGCAGACAAAGAAGCGTCATTTCTGAGCTAGTTTTCATATCATTTGCTGCTTCCATAAATTACAATTACATGACTCAGAACATGGCAACTTTTTGTTGTCGTCCCCACGATTTCCTCTTTTTTTAAATCTCTTATTGTTTTGGGCTGAGTGAGCCGGACAGAGGAGCGCTGCCTCTGCTCACTGGAGGAATGTGCTCTTTTTAAACCTTCCCCCTCCTTGGAGACCTTGGATGACACAGCTCACTGATGCATCTCGCTCATTACCATCACACACACACACACACACACACACACACACACACACACACACACACACACACACACACACACACACACACACACACACACACACACACACACACACTAATGGCTACTGTGTGCTAAGCTGTCTGTCATGAGAAAGGCTCAGGAAATGTCTTCAACCCCGCGGATCAGCTGGTGGGTCAGTCATGATAAAGTTGTGTTTCTTTAATTCACATGCAAGAAAACTTTATATCAATGTCATATTTTCTGAAGTTACCAAATATGTTAAGTTAAATTACAGGGAAATGTATGTACATGTTGCACAACTTATTGAAATATATTGTTTGATACATCATTCCATTATTGGATCATGTTAATGTAAAAATGTCCACACACCAATTTTTGACACCAATTGAGAGAATGTAGCTTATATCTGATGGCCTATATGCCATTTTAATCATCATACCTGTTGTTTTTTGTTTTAGTTCTTTAGTGCCAAAACGTGTAAAAACTGAGCGGTTATCCTGTTTGTTACAAGAAAATGATGGACACCTGCCAGCCAATCAGAGTCAAGAGATCAGTCACCAGTCACCAACACTGTGTGTTTGTTTATTTTGAGATATATAGTCAATAAAAAAATGTTTCTGCTGGTAACTTCAGTGACTTTTCTGACTCTCTGCTGAACTCCGACAGCATCAGTCATAACAGCCGGTTCCCCAGAACAACAGTTACTTTCTTTCAGGTGATGAAGCATCTTGTGGGCAGAGTCATTATAATGGGAGCAAACTGAGGAAGTCATGTGACATGTTTGTAAGATGAGGTTGAATGGATGGGTGAATCAAATTAAACATTATTTGTTTCTAAAGCATGACCCGAAGTAGTCTTTCTACAAACAAATGTATTCTTATTTTAAGAACCTATTGTCATTTCATTTGCAGGACTTTTTGGAGGTAATATAATGTTGAAGAAAGAGTAAATGATCCGAACGAATAAAGAGTATTTCCTTTGTGTGATAAAGATTTGTAACTGTCCTTGTTGAAGGAGACTCACTTTGCGTCTCTAAAAACAGCCTCTTTTTCTCTTCTGTCTGGTTCTCACACATGCACACACACACACACACACACACACACACACACACACACACACACACACACACACACACACACACACACACACACACACACACACACACACACACACAGACCTGATTAACGGTACCTAATTTGCAATGGTAATGACCAGGTGTCTGAAAACCAGCCAGCTTCTTCCAGCACAAGGGGCCGAGGGGGGAAGGAGTGTGTGTGCGCGTGCGTGTGTGTGTGTGTGTGTGTGTGTGTGTGTGTGTGTGTGGGGGGGGGTTAAATGTAGTGTGGTGTTCATGGGGGCTCCCAGTTCCCAGAAAATCTATTCCCACTGACTGTCACTCCCTCACTCTCTGTCTCACTCTCCCTCTGTCCAGAAAAACACACACACACACACACACACACACACACACACACACACACACACACACACACACACACACACACACACACACACACACACAAAACCAAAGGCCAAGATCAATTAAGGTTTTGGGCAACTAGGATGGGAACTGTGTTGGATGGTGCTGATGGAGGGGGGTGACTGGAAGCTGTTGTTGGTGGTGTGTATGTTTGTGTAGTGTATGTGTATGTTTATGTGTATGTGTGTGTGTGTGTGTGTGTGTGTGTGTGTGTGTGTGTGTGTGTGTGTGTGTAGCAAAGTAGGAGCAAGGAAGTTATGGTTGGAAAATTTCAACCCCTATAAATGATGATATATATTCCAAGTGCAGAAATGACAAACTTATAGCAAAGTTGGAACCAACAAGAGGCAGATCAAAAACCACAATGTTTTCCATGTTTTTAAAAATGATTATTAGTATGATAAATGCTAACATGCTGGGCATGCTTCAAACTAATTAGTTCTCAAGTGTGGTCTGACAACATCTGAAGGCGAAAGTGTTTCTCCTACACCTTTCAGACGCTGGTCTGGAGTGTATGCTGGGACCCGTTCATCTGAGACAGCTGTCACCCTGCGTATCACTGTTAGCACTGACTCCAGGCTAAACGTCCCTGATAAACCACAGAAATACCCTAAATTAAATTGAATAGTTACCAAACGAAAGTTTTATGAGGCCTTGGTCGAAAAGATCGGTCAATAAAACAACAACGTGCATTTAAGTGGTATAGATTATTGGCTTCAGATACCGACATCTTGCACTTTCTGTTCATTAAGATTTATCAAACACACACACACACACACACACACACACACACACACACACACACACACACACACACACACACACACACACACACACACACACAAACCCTCCATCAGACACACATCTACACACACAGACCTCCTGCTGTGTAGGATTTGGTGATAACCAGTGTTAGTCGGCAGGTGAGAGGGTCATATGGCAGCAATGGGAAAAGCTGTTATCAACCGACCCTGTTCCCACACACACACACACATACACACACACACACACACACACACACACACACACACACACACACACACACACACACACACACACACACACACACACACACACACACACACACACACAGTCTCTCTCTCTCTCTCCCACACAAACACATACACACACATACACAGTCTCTCTCTCTCTCTCCCACACAAACACACACACACACACACACACACACACACACACACACACACACACACACACACACACACACACACACACACACACACACACACACACACACACAGGTTTATCACCCTCTCCCGTTCCCACACACTCACCTTACATCATTACCTGGCTGTGGGAGTCAATCAGCCAATCACAACTCGAGGCAGCGGTCAGGTGACCCAATCAGGAAACTTTAGCAGAGGGATGGGGTTACACTCACCCCTGCTCTGATAACAGCTCTGTGTCTATCCCTCTCTCTCTCCCTCTCTCTCTTTCCTTTTTCCTGCTCTGCAATTTACAGATTCAGTTTCACCTTTGCTTTCATGCTAAGCTGTTGGATCCCAAAGCCTGTTGAAGTTGTGTGTGTGTGTGTCTGTGTGTGTGTGTGTGTGTGTGTTTACTTGCTTTTCTCAGGTTAAACACTTTGACATGTCGGAACAACTAAGAACAGAGGTTTGTCCCTTGTCTCCAGATAGCTGGAACTATCACGGTGCGGTTTGTGCCTCTGCGTTGGATCATTTATCTCCTGCAGGTCAGCAGAGGTTGCAGAGCTTTTGGAGAATACATTAAACAGCAAAATGCAGCATGCCTCATGGAACAATAGGAGATTAACCAGACGAATAAAGACGTGTGTGTCGTCGAGCCGTTTAAAGAATGAGGAGACGTTAACGATTGTGAAGTAAGTTGAAGGTTAAGATTTGTTTGCCCAGAAGTGCAGTATAAAACCAAAGCTGTGGCCCATTGATCAAACTATTGTCTGGTTATAAATGAAAAAATATAAGTGGGGATTAAAATAAATATCTCAAATTGATGTGAAAATGTTTAATTCAGGGGCCATTTATCACTAGAGGGAGACAGAGAATGAGATGAAGAGCAGACCGGCTTTAGACCTTAACTATATCTACATGTGGAGATAATTCTGATATGACATCAGAGGTATCATATGGAGCGGGAATACACATTGTCAACATGACAGAAGCAGAATCAGCTTTACAATCAGGCAACAGACATTCAACAAAAGGTGTGACAGACACGACATGACATAGTGATCAATAGCCAACATGACATGTCATGACAGGGTGCAGCCATAAAAACAATACGCAGAAACATGACAAGACGCTTTGAACCTCAGACCTGGACTTGACGTGACATGACTTGACACGACGTCACATGACACGTGACGTTGGTAAGAAATGGTGTTTATTTGTCTGTTTATCCACAGTGGCCACTATAATAGTTATGGCTGTGCAATATATTGTAATTCAATACAGCAGCTCTGCAATGAAGTCTACAAAGTTCATAACGTTCATAGTCAGACATTTGTAAATTCAATGATATGTTTATTCATTGAAGGTGGCGTTGCACTTAGAAGTGTTTCTATTCTTTTTTGTCCTCCCTAGTTAAAAGAAACTGAAAATAACTATAAAGCAGTCCAGTGCAACCATACCACTAGCTGTCCTCAATGCGATAACATATAATTAAATATAAACGCTTAACAACAACAACACTGAACGTATTACCGGCATGATGGAAGTAGACTTCATGTCAGAGCAGCTGCAGCATTAGATTGTAGATCTATATCTAATAAAGTGATCATGGATCTCCACATTAACGTCTTCACTTTGATCAAATTGATACACATAAAAATCTGTCATCCATTTGTACAAAATATTGCTTCATTGATTATTTAAGAGGTGATAATACAATGTAGAGTTACCTGTAAATAGGGCACGGTGATATAATACAAATATTATACAAATATTCACACAATGAGCTCATCAGGAATGTGGATATCATGACTAAGTGGGTAAAGGAAAATAATAGAACAGTGTAATAAGTTTGTAAAATGACATAACTTTACTATAAAGCAGCCTTTAAAACCAGGAAAAGACTTACATTAACCATGTGACATATGACATATATGTTGTATAACATGGTGTAGTACCACATGAGCAGAATGAGAATTGCTAATGTTGCGACACTTGTTAAAAAACCCTCTTTAACCGTAACACTAACTTTAGTGAGTCGTTGCAAAACTGTGTTGCAAAAATCAACTGAAGAAAAGTGGACAAAGCTCATGTTTGATATGAAGTCCTTGTCATCGTCTCAAGGTCAGTAACTCAATATTGATCCATCACGGTGTTTCCTGGTCTGACTGCTCCGGTCCTCGGAGGAGGAGCAGTCTGCTGAGAGATTTGTCCGAGAGGTGAAGGTTACGGTTCAGCGCTGTGATCTGTTGACAGAGAGTGACAAGACCCTTCTCCTGTCTCCTGACGTGCAACAGGATCCCCGTACCCGAGCCTAGCCCTGACCCGGTGACCTCTGACCCTCCCTGCCAGGTCATTCTCATGCCACCCTGACCTGCCATGAAACCAGAGAGCAGCATGGGAGAGAGGAAGCACGCCAGCATCAAACAGTTAGAAGCCATGTATTAAAAAAAAAAACTATTCATAGCCACAAATTAGAGATGTAGTCAAAGTGGCCGAAACACAGAAGCCCTCAAACAAAAAGAAATGGCAATGCCAAAGTATAGATGTGGATGTTTAAGCATTGATTATGTTTCGTGGAGTATAACACAATATCTGAGATTTGTTCCATCACAATGTAATTTGCAATGTACTGTAATATATATTATAACAAATAAAGCCAAAGGACACTTTTTTATCCTATATTGACAAGCACTCATCTATAATGTGTTTGTGTATTTACTGTTCAGGGTCTAGGGGAGTCTGATGCATGGATGACATTCATTTTGGAAGAAACATTTTGAAATTTAGAAATCTGTACATATTTACGGAGGGTTATTGTGTGTTTTGTACACGACAGAGCTGACATCAAATTACTGTAAAAAAATTTAGCAAAAGGAGTTACAATATGTGCCATTCATACATGTTCTACTCTATTTCCACTGGGGATCACCAACTTCTCTCAAACTGAAAACCACATTCAGACTCCCGCTGAGCCAAGTGACGGAGAGCGCTAGCACACCTGCAGAAAAAGCACCCAGAGAGGTTCACTCTGAGAACCTTCCTGCTGGGAGGCAACAGTGCTAACAGTGGACTGGCCCCCTGTACACTCAACAATCACAACATATAGCAATACCTCAAAATGTGCAAATCCAGGAAAGAGGCCAGGTCTAACCAGAGGAACAGATGTGCGCTACACTCCAACATCTGCCAGCCTCACATCCATATGCGGAGGAGAGCAGCTTGGTGCCGCTCCACAACAAGTTGAGGACAAACAGATGCACAGTGGGAATCG
>NC_136595.1:5493089-5575589 GCF_910589615.1 Taurulus bubalis
ATAAAGTTATTGCGCTGTTGTTAATTCAGTTGCATGCGTATTTTCATAGAACTTAAGTACATAAAAGCTCCATGAGATCAAAAACTGCACTCGCGGCTGTGTTAAAAGTCAACTCTGCTTTAGAAGGTAGAAGATGACAACTCAGTCATGGCCCTAGAAATATTTTGAGCATTTATCTTCCTCGCACTTATACACAGACACACATTAGACATGTCTGACAAGTAACCAAATAAAGTTTGTTGGTATTTATCGTGACTTTAACTTCCAGGGAGCTGTTAATGAGGTGCCAAGAAATACGTCATGGTGTTCTAAGTGTAGTGTGCATGCCTGTGTGTTAAGTTGACACTGAGGTGGAGCGCTGAATCCTGTCCAGCAGTGATAAGGCTTTTGATGACAGGGCTGCATTAACCTACCTGACACCCACACACACACACATGCAGAGTGGTGAGGGAGGGACAGGGGTGTGTGAGAACATGCTTTAAGAAGCCTTGGGTCTCTGTTGGTGACACTAAATCCCATTCATAGCAACAAACACTGACAGAGCGGCAGGAGTGAGATGGAGGCGCAGAGAGGAGGTTTATTACACCCCAACATGACATACAGGAGGAGGAGGAGGAGGAGGAGGAGGAAGAAAGAGAAGACTGTGAATCTACCAAGACACACTTGGCTGTCATCTTTGTACCACGAAGAGGAAGAGATGAGGGGGAAAGGCTCGCAGCAGATGACGCTGTAATCTAAATATCCCTCCAAATGGGTCATCTAAGAGTATATTGAAGAAAAAAAAAATCAAATTATCAGAGGACGTTGGATTTACTACATAGGCAAATTGTGAACCTTCTATGTTAGAGCTGTTGAGTACGAAAAGAAGAGCAGCACATAATCCTACAAGACAGCAACTTGAAAGTCCGTCAAAGAAATGAGAAATGTCTCCAACTTCAAGCTGTGTTGCAGTTTCATTACAGAAGCAAAGCGTGAGTTATGCTTCCACCAATCAGCCTTGGACGCCAAAGAAACGTTGCACCACAAGGCTCCGCCGCACGTCCAACATTTTCTAGCGACGCAGATGCCGATGGGCAGAGAAAATGGAGATCTTGGAGAAGCTTTGAGATTGTCGGTTTACCGCGAGGAGAAACCCGCACAGAAAGAAGACTCAAACACTTCCTTGTCACAACCAAGACTTGAGGTGCATACAAAACAGACTGTAACCTGGAGAAAGCCTGGTTTGCAGCGCTGCAGGTGAAAGTCAAGATGGTGTTGTCAGCATGCTGTAAAATGGAATTGACAGTGCTGGGTTGGAAAATAAAGAGAGAGTACAGAGTAAATAGCAGGGGCCCCAATATCGACCCTTGAGGGACGCCTTTATCAACCATTTGGGGACTTGATTTGAACCAGCTCTCAGAACCAACACAGAAAGCAACTCACGTTGTGATCATCAGTACCAAAAGCCTTACATGTATCCATAGAACATGCAGCACTGGTTGCTTTTTATCAAGCGATTTAACAATGTTATCCACAACAGCTTGTTGTAGTTATGCACTACGGTCAGGTCTAAACCCTGACTGCTGTGGCTTAAGGACATTATGTTCCCATGAGAAAAGTTACATACATGTACATACATACATGTAACTTTTCAAACATTCTGCTCTACATTAAAGCAAATAATCAGCAGTGCGTCGTAATAGAAAACTTATTGTATATCTGATGGCGAAAGATGAGTCGGTATTCAACGTTACACAACTTATGTATGACATAACGAACACATCTTTAAAACAACTGTGCAAAAATGTCGTGACATTAAGAAGTCGATGTATTATCAAACGTCCCAAAACTATGACAGAGATACCGATTGGTTGCGGTCTAAGTCTGGATGAATAATATAAATGACTGCAGGGGAGACAGAGACAAGCAGATGAAAGAGGCAGAAGGGTGGAGTAAAAAGAGATTAAGAGATACGGCGGATTCTAACCTTAACTATCATTCTCCATATGCTGCAGTCATGCCGCTCCCCAGCATGCCTCAGGGTGTCGGCCCCTGTGTGTGTTCGTGTGTGTGTGGATACCTGTTACCTGTCTCATTAACCTCCTCACAGCTTGCAAGTGTGACATAGCTAAAGGCCAAAAACAATGGAAGCATATTTTCTTTCTCAATTCTTTTTCTTATTTTACAAAAAATGTATTAATCTTCATTTACAGACCCATGTGCATTTTTTTAATAATCAATAATAATTACATATAAGCTACTGAGACAAGACCCCCCCCCCAAAAACTAAAACCTTTCCAAACCTTTACTTTTTTAACATACTTTGAGGACTAGTGTGTAGGATTTAGGGAGATTTCAATGGAATATAATATTCATAACTATGTTTTCCTATAATTGGAATGTATTCATTAATGTATAAGTCTTGAAACTAAGAATCATAATGACACATAATTGACACATATGGGCAGTTTTTGACAGCCAAAACCAGAACCCTATACAAAAGCGAATATACAGTATTTGTAATTAAAACAATATTGTAGACTGCAGTAAAAAAAATTACTAAATTATTAATTAAAAATTATTTAAAAATAATTTAGGTGAAATGGTCTAATAGAGTAGAATCTGAACCCACAGCTGGCAGAAGGGGAATAAAATAAGATAAATCTTTATTAGTCCCACAGTGGGAACATTTCCTCTTTTGTAGTTGATGCTGCTAGAAAGTAATGATATTACTGCGTCGTGGCCAAACTGTAACTCGGTGTCCTCTCATAGTTTATGCAAGTAATAAGTGTCTGGTGTTATGCATGACTGTCTTCATCCATCTATATGATCAGAGAGAGCCAGCAGACAGCTGTGAGAGGTGACAGTTGCCAGGCCAGAACCAGAGAAACTCCCCTTTGCATTATTCAGCTGTAACGGTCTGCCCTGTCAGCAGAAACATCAACATCCAGGCATCCCCTCATTAGTTGGCTATAACTGTTTGTAATATTATAGGTCAGTCTTTGATCAGCCATCTGGTTATGAAGGAAAGCAACAGGGTTTTAGCTGAGAGGCTTGTTGGTCAACCCCTTTGTGAGAAAAACAAAGTGAATTCAGCATTTTTCGCATCAATGTGTCTTAATAATATACATTTTGTGTCCTTTTTAACGGTACATTGACAGTATTTCTTACTAGTGTACAGAAGAGGTTGTGTTTGATCAACACTTTTCAAAAAGAGAATGTTCTGGGAACCCTTTAAAAACAATGTGAACATTTCAGAATAATATTTTTGTAATCGGAAGGCAATGCTATGGGGAAAATATTTTCTTGTGAAAACAACTTTAGATGCAAACCATGCATGCTTTGGAGGGTGCCCATAGTCACACTTGCATGTAATGCAGAAAAAAAAACAAGCAATCTGTTTCAAAATCAGCAATAAAATACAAAATGCAAGTGTATTAAATTGTATCTCAAAATACGAAGTGACAAGAACATGAGGCCTCAGTGGGTAAAATCACTCTTCATACCAGCATACATGAACATGCACGTGTTTACTCCTATCTATCATAGAGGGAGATACATAAAGTATGATATCAAAGTTACAAAATAATGGAGAATTCTGATGAGGCTGCGACCACCGACAGGCCGAATCCCACAAAAACACACAGATCTAATATGTAGAAGGGTCAGACAAACCCTCTGGAAGGCTGTGGACCCCACATCTGTCACCACAGAGAAGAGCTCACAAAACAACAATAAGCCAAAGAGAGAGGGAACGGATTCTTCTCACCTCAAGTCTGAAGGATATTACACTGAGCAACAGAGGGAGACATGGAGGAGGGAACACGGAGGGTTTCATGAAGATATTATGAGTTTTCTTTCAACTCATGATTTGTGATATTTCTGTGATCTGCCGGAACAACGTGATCTCATTCCCACATTTCATGTTTTGCTGCCTGGGCAGAGGCCTCCAGCGTCATTCCAGTAATGCCTTTAGCGTAGCATCTTGATGCTGCTGGTTTACGTGAATCAGTGGCAGTTAGGTAGAGGCAACACCAGTACTGAGTCAGGGTTAGAAATAACATCAAGCCAAGGACGTAATGCCATTTGACATACAGTCTCCAGTAAGAATCACTGAACTTTAGGTTTGACATGAACCCCGGACCCCTGAGTGAACGTCCTGTGTTTGTTTGAGGTTATGGCAATGCTGCAAGCAGCACTTCCTGTGAGCAAGAAATCATCCTGCTCCAAACGGACACGCGCTCCAAACTCATTCATATCACACATGCATATGATGAATTATGAATTTAATAATAATACAATAGAACATGCTTTTATGATGATTTATAATAATAATAATCCCAAACTGAAGTATCCACTATTGTCTTGATTATAGGATGCTGCATGTGAAAGTAGTGAGAACATACAAAGGAGGGCAAGGGGCGACGGGAGAGTTAAGAAAGAAGAAGAAGAAGAAGAAGAAGAAGAAGAAGAAGAAGAAGAAGAAGAAGAAGAAGAAGAAGAAGAAGAAGAAGAAGAAGAAGAAGAAGAAGAAGAAGAAGAAGAAGAAGAAGAAGAAGAAGAAGAAGAAGAAACAGGGCACCAGAGAGTAGAGAAATGTAAAGAAAGTATAGTGGGAGACTTTCCTCCGTGTATTAGACAGAGCTGTGCGACCACCAGAGACCTCCCCGGAGACTGAACACACACACACACGCACACACACACACACACACACACACACACACACACACACACACACACACACACACACACACACACACGCTATAGGCTGAGGGCTGCCTGTCTACCTACCTGGCACAGAGATACCTGAAACTGCTTCAAAGCTGACGCCGGCACACACACACACACACACACACACACACACACACACACACACACACTGACATACAGACAGAGACACAGGCCTGAGGCTGTAACGCTGTTCCCTTGTGACAGAGTGAGGCTGTCACTCTGTGTCAGTGTAATTGAAAAATGAGGATGGATCATATAAGAGAGCTGGGTTAAAGCTTTCACACTTCATTCTCTTATTAGATATGAGTAAACACAAAAGTACTTACAATTTGTCATACACTGATTTGATTATACAACGTGACTCTGATCATTCGGGCTGCGTTTACACTTGTCATGTTCACTTAGCTACAGCATGCACATTGCATCTGAATTTGCCAAATTTTTACTGACAGTCATATTTGCACGGATTATGGCCAGATTAATGTGCGCCTTTCCTACATGTTGTCTAAATCTCTAACTGCCATCCAAAGTGCTCTCAGCCCTCAGATTTCCTTCCCAGGGCACACCGTCAGACAAGCGCAGAAGCGGCATACAGGTACAACATGTTTCAAGCCAGACAACAAGGCGTTGCACCCACACTTGGCTTGGGAATGTGTTGATGAGTCGCGATAGCAACTGCAGGTAAACAGCAAAGAATATGAGCAAATTGATTAAAAGAACATCCAAGATTATAGGCATACAGCAAGGGACACGAGATCGTTCGGAAGCGCAGTAGCGCAGAAACGTATCCGCAGAAACTGTGTGCCAGCGGCAACATCAAAAACAACCAAGGAAGTCATGGATTAACGTTTCAATTTATCGCTCTCCTTCTTTGTTCGAGGAGCTGTCAATTACAGGAAATATTTCTCTCCCTTTTCAGTTGTTCTTCCTCTCAGTCTCTTCATGCCAACTCTTTGATGTTAATTTGACAAGTAGGATTACACCCAGATGCACTTCCGACCGCTCGTCGTAATGAAACAGCCGTTTATAGGCGGAAGCGGCTCTATATTTGGCGTTTGTTAGTGCCACTTATTATACAGGACAAGGCAGAGACAATGAGAGGGATGATGAGTGGTAACAGTGTCCTGTAATAACAGTTAGTTGTAATTGAGTTAATCCAACCAGAGCAATATATAATACTGCTATGATTTATCCCGGATTAAAAAACATGTCAGGGCTAATTGATCGCTGGTATCCATAGCAACAGGGTCCTATAGGGACCTAAGAGGGAATACGGCAGCCAGCACATGCATTATGAGGCCAAACGTATGTGGATACTCAAACGAAGTATGCAGGCATCACACACGCGTCTGTTGGTCGTCTCATTCCAAAATCGTGGTCTATAGCGGCCTCGACTCTCCTCGGCAAGATTTACACAAACATGTTTGGAACCTTGCCACGGAGGCGGGGTTTCAGAGGCGGGCTCTCCGAGGATGAGGCCCTCCCCCCCAAAAAAAAACAAACATGTTAGGTATCAAATTAAACATCAGGGCTACAATAATATATAATCCAGATGTACAACCTCTAAACACAACTCAAACAATAAATATGATTAGGGGTTAGGGTTAGGGTTATTAGGGTTATTAGGGTTAGGGTTAGGGCTTAAAGGGCTACCCACAAGGTTGGAAGTTGGATCCCTGGCTCCTACCGTCCACCTGTCATCGTGTAGAGTTGAGCAAGACACTGAACTCCAAGTTGCCTCCAGGCGCTTTACAGCAACCCACTGCTCCTGTTGCTGAGGATGTGTTCAATGCAGGGGTCACATTTCATATATGTACGCTTGTAATAAAGTCCTCCAAAACACAACGGAGGAAACACATTGTTAAGAAAACAATTGGTCTCTTCTCAAATCTGACGCTGCAATATGGAGAACGTCATTGTTTGTCAGCGCCTTCTAAAGACGCGACAAATACCTGTTGCAAAAATGAAACTGACAAGTTTTGTTCGCTTTGGGCACAAAAGAGACTCAGTTGACGATCGCGAAAGATCAGGATTTGGTTCCAAAATAGTGAGGGAACAATCGTGAAGAAAGAAAACTGATTGAGTTGAGAACCAACATCTCCCATGTCAAAGTCCATCCATCCACCCCGACCTCCTCCTCTGCAGACTCTGTGGCTCTATAATACGGTTAAGGACAAGAATCCTGCTCCGTATAACTGAGGGCTCTGTCACTTGAGTGTAAACTCATGTAGTTTTTTGGCATGTTCTTACAGATGGGACATAATCATGCAGAAACCAAAACAGCATTCCCCAAAATGTTGCTATTAAGTTGGAAGCACACTATTTCACCTGGTTCAAAGCTTAAAAAACAGCCCCAAACAAGAAATACACAAACGGTGTAGGACAAGAAGTTCTGGGTCAAAGTCTCCCTAAAGAGTGTGTTAAGCACGAAATAGTTAACTCTACACTGGGATATCGCTCTCTCTCTCTCGCTCCACCTGCTGTGATCTATGTCTCCCCGCCTCAGGGGAAACACAGTCATCAGTCAGTGGATCCACCCATCCGTCCCTCCATCGCACACCCAGGGGCCCCCCGGGCCACTCCTAACCCCAAAACACTGCGCCCTCCCCGGGATGAAACCTGGCCGCGCGCCCCCTCTCCCCTCCCCGGAGCCTCCGTGGAGCCGCTGGCTTCGACTCGTCTTACAGGGCGTCGATTCAGGCTGAAATCAAACCCTGGTGAGAGAACACAGGCCGGGACGGACAGACAGAGAGACGGATGGACAGACAGTGAGGTGGATACGTGGGCAGCGGAGGAACAGGCGCACCCAGGCCAGGTCGAGGGAACGAGAAGACGTCCACAGGGACGCGCGGGGATGAATAGAAGTTGGAAGTGTGTCTCTTTCCTGCGGGAGGTCGGGGGAAGCAATTTTGCGAGCCTCCCAAACTCGATGAAGCCTGATGCTCCTGCTGCATAGCGCTTAACCAAAACCCCTGAAATCTGTTATGAAACAGAGCTGTGGGAAGGGGAAGAGTGGAACAGGAGACTCCTCTATTTACCAGCTGCTGTTTAACACACACACACACACACACACACACACACACACACACACACACACACACACACACACACACACACACACACACACTGCGTGAAACAAGCAGTAACATGCTTACAAATGATGTTCATGTAATGAGCTAATATTTTGAATACATATTAGATGTGCCTCCTCGGAAAAGGTATTTTGGTGCACAGAAAAGTTGGCTTATTGCCAGTAAAATGACAAAAATAGGTTTGCAAATCGAAAAAAAAGTAAGGCATGTTTGAATTTCAATCTGGCCTTTGATCTTTACGCTGTAAAGTAACAGTATATATGGATGAGTGTGTAGGACAATATTTGCGATACAATGCACTTTGTTTTTTGTTATACAAGGACTAAGGACAAGGACAGAATCCAGGCACCTTCATGGCACACAATGTTCTCAGTAAAATACAATGCGTACGTTCTCTCTAACCATAAATCATAAAAGAATATCCTGCCACAATTACATGTATTGCCATATTGTCATTAATTGTAGCTTTTGGCTTCTTTGTGAAAGCAAAACGAATGAGGAGATTCCCTTGTGTTGGTGCTTATATACACTATTTACATATAGTATATACATATTTAATGTGTAGCATCAAAAAGAAGAAGCGTTTATTTTAATTATCAAGTTTCAGATTGTCAACATCTGACTCATGACTATAAATCTATATTTAAATCCCAGAATTTGTCTTTCTGTGTTCTTCATGTAGATGAATTAACATTTTTTTTAGGGTGCTCTTTGCTACTATATTTTCCTTTCATTTCCTCTTCTTCTCCTCTTTTCTCCTCTCTTCTCCTCTCTTCTCTTCTCACTCCTTTCCTCTCTCCATTTCAAGCATCCATCCAGGAGTTAACGCGAAGGGAAATAAACTTTGAAGCTCTGCGACCTCCAGGCACGAAGGAAAATGAGAGCGAGCGGTAAGACGGCAAGAAATGCAGACGGGTGCAGCCGGAGTGAGGAAGAGACTTGTTACTGGAATGTTTCTGTGCAACCATCAAGTGAATTTTACGCAAACTTTTGAAAAGTCCCAGAAAGTCAAATGTGAATTATGCGCGCTTTCCATCAGCTGAAGTTGAAGTTCATGAGAATAAAGCGGCTCGATAGAAGATAGGGAATAGAAACAGAGAGAAAACGATCTCCAGAGGACGGTCTTTACGTCTTTATCTGATAAATCAGCCTCTAAACCGCTTCTCTCTGCGTTTCCATCTGTGTCTGGAGCTCTCGCTGAAATCTTCCAGCTCTCGCTGCGGTATTGGGTTTCCTGACATTAGCGGCCCCCGTGGCGGCTTGGAGGCCGCCGCTCTTTGAAGCTTCGCCGGTGCTGCTCCGGCTCATTTGGTAACAGGTTGGGAATGGGCCGCTGGCGAAAAATGAGACCCCGGTCGCCTTGGAAACAGGTCCCCCCCCCCAACCCCACCTTTCACAACGCGGCTCGGAAGGGAACGTGCAGTGACATTTAGCCGGTTTCTCACCGGAGAGCCAACGCCGCGCCGAGGGTTGACAGGTGAATCAACACGATTAAACAAAGCTCTCGTGATGTCGGCCCACAGGTGCACGTGTGCTCCTTTCCTGTGTACTTGTGTGAATGCCACAACAAATAAGGTTTTATTCTCCTGGTTTACGCTTCAACAACGGCAAATTGATGCATGTAATTATTCTAAAGTATAATTGAAGATTTTACCACACGGAGCGACGTGGAAAAGCTGCCTCTGGCGTGGAAAGTCGTCGAGGTGTTCCCTTACTCTCCTCACAAGGAAACCATCCCAGAATCCGGCCCCCCGGGGGCCTGTTTTTTTTTTGGGGGATCGACCCGTAGTTTAGGAAAGCTGCTTTTGGACAATTGGTTTGTGTGTAATGAGTTTGTCTTCACGGTGATACCCGGTCATTACTGTGTCATGGTGGGGAAGGAAAAGGGGCTAAATGTTCCAGAGCGTGTCGCGCAACAGGCTCGCGCTAACGGAGCAGCCGGCAGCCGGTGTCAGTTTACTGTGAGCCTCAAGGCACAACGGCATCCTGGGAAGTGTAGTAAACATCAGCTATGTAAACTACACAAGGCAGTTAAAAGTGGCACGTTCGACCCAATAGTTGTCGTCTTTGTCACGTAAAGGGCTCTTTATTTTAAGTGTTGATCTTTCGATGGTGGAAATTCGATTAAGAAAATAATATCAAAAACGTGGGTGAAAATCAAAAAGAGAAAATAACACAAACACTGTTTTTTCTTTAGAAAATTACTTTTCTCAAAAATGTTTTCTGCATTCTTCTCTTCGCTTTCAATTAAGAGAAGCGAGGGGGCCGTGGTGATGGTGAGCGTTTTCTTCTCTGTTGAACAAACGGTTGGCACAAAGGGGACATTATTCTGGGAAAAATCAATTGATGAAAAAGAAAATTTTAATAGCGGAATATTTTTAGTGAGCTATAAAAGTGAAAATGATGAGCCTTACTCTCATTTGAAAGATTGTTATTCACTCGCTGCGGCATGGCCAATACGAAAACTTCTCTTTATGCTCTCCGATTCTACACAGAATAGTTTGACTTCATTTGGTATTTCAATACTTATTATTCATTTGGCACTACATTATTAATACTACAGTTTTTGATGCACGTCAGCCTCCAGCTGTAGTGAGGTACTCTGTACTTTACTGTTTGGTGCTCCAGGACCTTAGAAAGAAGTACTTCTGCAGTTTAAGCAGTTAATTATAGCCACACTAATTATCAGCTGGCTGTGTCATTCAGATGGGGAAAATTGTAAGGAGGTCGTGGGCTTAATCAGAAACTTTTCTATTTTCATTTTTTTTACTGCAAGCAGCTTTTAGCAGCAGTAATCAAGAGGAGAGCAACCTGATGCAAAGCAGTTTACATTTCAGTCTATATGCTCTCCTCTTTATGCAGCGCTCCTTATCATTCATACTCCTGCTCTCTTCCTCTCTCTTTTCACTTGTTTTACCTCTTCCCTGCACACCTTCCTCTCTGCGCTGCTGATTAAGAACACAACCTGTTGTTGTCGCCACTCTTTCTTGATTACCTACTGCTATTTTTTTTATATTTTCATCCCTTCATCTTCCTCCTCCTCCTCATCTCTATCTCTTTTTGGCCTAACTGCTCGCTCAACCACACAGTGCGCGTGTGTGCGTGTTCGTGTATGTGTGTGTGTGTGTGTGTGTGTGTGCCGGTGCGCGGCGGCCTAACGAGTTTGATAGCTGTCACCTGATCTCGGTGATGAGGGTTGCTGTAGTAGCGAGAGGAGCGGGAGCGAGAGGAGAGTTAGGTTCCCCGCTGTAATTAGTTTTCCCAGCCTCTAATTATACCAGGCGGAATTACAAGCCTGATTGACTGTCATTTAAGCATTTTAATTCATGGAATTACCCCTTTTCTCTTTAAAAAAAAGAGGGAGAGTTGTTGTTTTGACAGGCGGGCGTGTTGGGATGGAGTGCGGGCCATACCCATGCACACTGCCAGCTCTGACAGAGGTAAACACACTTTGTCAGAGGGAAGCAGAGAGACATACTGTACTACAGTGAGTTAACATGCAGATCCTGAAGCTGGTAAACACTCTGACTCATGACAGACCAGACACTGGTTTATGATGGATCTTTTGAGTTAAAAACTTTTTTCAAAGTGACGTACAATGAGTAAAACCTTTCTTCCCTCCTCTCCTCTTAACCCTGGAAGCTGTGTTGCTTTAACCCTCATCTTTAATTCATCCCGACCAAGCAGCCTGCACTCAGAGCAGATTAGAGAAGCAGAGAGGCGACGCACAGTCGTTTGGTTTCTCTTCAGTTTATAATCTTGTTTTTCCTTTTTCCTCATTCAACATGAGAGGTTTCTATACGACTCACACTTCATACTGAACTTGTTCACTCTTCTGTTCCACTTTGACTGTCTCATGAACTATTTAGAATCATCACAATCAAATTAATTTACTCTCCTGTATGTTTCTATTTCAACACGTTCGTCTCATTTTCCCCAAAAGAGCGATTTCAAAGGCTCAAGGATTTAAGAGTATCTGCTCTTGAGCCACTTATGCCACCCACCTGTTAAATGAATCAGCTGATGGATCTTCAATAGAACAATTGGGAGGAGATTATGATGATAATGGTGTAATTTGGCTAAATGTACTCCAGGTTTTGCTTTAAGCTGCCGCTAGTTAGTCACTGATTTTAATGTGTAGCTTAAAATAATTGTATGTTTTCATCTACGTTCAAGCCAGTGTGTGTTTCACCTGCCTGCAGGGTAAATCTCACCTTGGGGAATATTAACGTTAAAGATGAAGTTGACATGATGTGTACAATAAAAAGAAGTCTTTGACAAATGTGATCACAAACTAAACATGGAGGCAATGTTATTTCATTGATCATGCTGGCATGATTTCAAGTCAAGTTCATTTCATTAATATTATATTCCACAACAATAGTTTGTCATTCAACCGTCAATTTCGAATAAAGAAAAACAGGGAACAGAAAAATAAGGAAGAAACCTCAGGAAGAGCAACTGAAGAGGGAACAGACACTCAACAGACACAGAACAGGTGCCAGACTTGGAGCTGCTTGTAACTGTCTTTAGGCAAATCTCAAACTGGTTGCCCTGGAAAGTAAACGTCTGGTTCTGAAAGGTCAAATGTTCTCATGAGCCGCGTCATGTGACTTCCCTCCCTCCATCACTGCCTCTTCTGTGAGGCTCGGTGAAGCTGGAATATTGGCTCATGGACTTTGCTCTCATACTGTACATCTGATATCCAACCAAAACAAACACACACACACACACACACACACACACACACACACACACACACACACACACACACACACACACACACACACACACTGTAATTGGATCCCGTTCCTCATATCAGGTGTGATTCCCGTCAACACACTGGAGCGATAAATGAGTCAGCACCTTATGTTTCCACACTGAACATCCAGATCGTAGGAAACTGCCCCGTCATATCAATAAACAAGGAGAAAAGAACTACAGTTATATTCGTGACTACATTCATTTAGGAAATCAAAGCCCTCTTGTTCCTCAACTATGCAATTTTTATGAATTTGAAAGTACTTTATCGACGTTTTTTTGTTCCTTTTACAGCAAAAATCTCTTTTTGTTGAAGCTCAGATCAAAAGATTTTCATTATAAAGATATAATAACACAGAAGAAAAGTTTTGTAAAGCCTTGGCACAATATTGATCATTACGATGCACCTTTTATTTATGTTTAAAAGGCCTTTTACTCATCTTTTTCTCTGGATGATCTCAAAGACCATCGTGTCCTGCATCTTTTGAGAGTGTGTTACATGCATGTGCGTCTCTTAGCTTTGCTGCTCATGCTTCTATAGTGACCTGAGAACTCCCTGATCTCATTAATAATCCGGTTGACTGAACTGAGCGCGTTCCAGAGAGCTCCCTCTCCCTTCATCTTCCCTTTCCCCTTATTGTCTTTTTCTCGTTCGTTTTCCTTTTGTTCGCGTTTCTTCTGGTTTATTTCTTCCCTCTCCTTCCTCCTCATCCTGTCTTTCTTCTGTCTCTGCCTCTACGTTTCTCTCTGTCTGTCTCTCGTTCACACTCCCCGCAGACATCTGCCTCTGATAGAGCAGCAGCCCCTCTACCGATTAACTCTGCAATCCCTTAATAACAATCTCATTCCCTCTATCCCTCCCTCTGAAGCCCTCCCAGTTCATTTGACCACTTTATTTCAACCTCCCATTCACGGGGCTCAGATCACACAAGGGGCTGTAATGACAGCACATTTATTAATTAATTGCATGTGTAATTACTAAAATTAAGTTTCGGAAACTTGGTAATGATGTGAGGAATTACAGGGATGGAAAGAGGGGACGAGCTTTGAAGACAAGCCCCCTGAAGTTCTTTTGGGGATGGAGGATGGGGGAGGATGGGTGGATGGATAGAAAGGGGGAGATAGAAAGAGAAAAGAGGAGAGGGAGGGGTAGGGGAGAAGTAATCCAGGAGGGGAGCCGCACTGTAGGGCTGATCAGAGCCAAGAGTTTTGTCTCTGGGCTAATCTTCTCTTCTGAAGCGGTGTCATGGCCGTCACTCCGCTCTTCCCGTTAGTCCGTCGCTCTGTCCGACGCGCGGCAGCAAATTCCCCCATTGATTCAGACCGGGCCACTTTAATTAACTTCCTCCCTGAGATAATGGCTAGCTCAGAGGAATCTGCTCGCCGCGGAAAAAACTCTGAGAAAAACTTTTCCCTATGTCTCCAGGACGGCTAAGGCGGTCCCTTCAGCGGCGGCGTAATTTATTTCTTTTTATTGTCAGGACTTTGTCCGGAAAAATGAGATTTGAACATGGCGAGTGAATTGTTTATTGTCTGGGGGATTCGGGAGCAGATGTGGGTTCCCCGGATCTCTCTGCGCTGAGGCGATAGGAACAGACTCCATTATGTGTTGAGTGTGTAATTTCACTGGATGGACGCTCGGATGGGAAAAATGTCCTTGGAGGGATAAATGGTTTTATCAGACGCATGAACTGTCGAGAAGGAGAGCAAGAGAGAAGACGGGAGAGTGGAATAAAAAGGGTGTCAACAGGGCAGTTTACACTCAGACGTATATTCATAGCTCTGAAAGAAGCAAATTGGTGGACAACGGAGTCCATGTGTTTTTGCACGCTTCTGGCCTTTCAGTTTATTTACTACCTTGTCACTTATTCAATGGCAGAACCGTGCAGATGCTGATGGAAGGGTCAGATAACAAAACACAACAACACCTAAAACACTCACTTGTTGCATGAAGTCAGTTCCAGCTTTCCTCCTTTTCTTGGGCAGTTAGTCATTGACGCTCACAAGGAATCGTTGAGAGTGTGTGAGAATGTCAAAGTGCATACGTAGAAGGCGTCTATTATTCTGTGAAGATGCACAGAAAGCATCCTGACTGCAAACACTGCAAACAGGCATGGGATGTGCACGGCACAGGACAGGAGGGCTCTGCAGCGGGGGATTAAAAACTGAAGTTCGCCTCACGGAGTATTCGCAAAAATACTATGAATGGATCTCCACCTTAACGTGGTTGTGTGCCCCAGTGAGGTCTAAGTTGTCAGGAGCATTAACCCAAACGTGTAGTGAGGCTGAACTGTGACGTCTGGAAGAATCTATTGTGGCTGGATACATGGAATCTGATTGGGTCATCCCGAAGCCGGCAAAGCCTCCATTTTGGAAGCGGCTGCCAGGAGTTGCCCGAATTGCGTCTGAGCTCTTTGCAGATGATGTGGTTCTGTTGGCTCCATCACAAGGGGATCTTCAGCACTTACTTACTTTTTTTTGTAGGATGGCTGGGCTCAGCCTTATGGTGCGTTCACACCAAAAGAGTTGCGAAATATTCGCGTGACTAGATTACATGTAAAGTCAATGGACAGACGTGAATGGGTGCGAAAAAGTGAATTTTCCGCAGGGCGGCGCGGATGAGGCGAAAAAGCGTTGCGAAAATTCGCAACTCTTTTGGTGTGAATGCGGCATTAGAGACAGGGGGAGGAGCTCAGGCATATGGAGGAAATTAATTTATTAATATGCAAAAGAACAACACAGATCTCCAGCAGGTGATGACAATAAATAAATAAACAAACTTTTCAACTTTTCAACCGTTCCTGCTGATCTGCAGATTTGATTACACTGAACTCTTATATTCTGTATACCATTTAAAATAAGACAGCTGCAACACCATTGACTGTGAACTGACGGTCAGGGAGAGAAGCAACATGTTGCCGCTTCTTCTGTTTACTTGAAAGTATCTTGTTTGAAGTTGGTCCTCCACCTTTTAAGCATTGCACCCTTTCTTCCCAATGGAGGGTTCACAAAAAAAGGTCAAAATGAATCACTGGGTTTATGATTAAAATGTTAGCATAGCATTGGTTAGGGTGAGAGCGCATAAAGTCCTATAAAATCTAGCGTCTTCATTATGCTCTCAAAGTGCACCAGATTAACTTGGCCTTGTTATACTTATCTTTTCAAAAAGAAAAATTCAAAAAGATGTTTTGCCCTCAACGTTAATTCAGTTTTTCTCAACTATTATATTCAATAGAAATATTTACACTTTTCAAGGTATTGTAGGAATGATAGGAATTCCAATATTGTGAGAAAAAAATAATTCAACCTGCAGCGAGGAGTGCTTTAAGGTCTGTTAGTCTGCAGCACGGACACATTTACCCCGTTACACCTCAGAGACATGTTTCATTTGAAGAGGATTGTGTTTTAATGAGTCCACCAGTTTGTATGACTTGTGTGGACGCTGCCTCCTCTCCTCATCAGCACTCTGAGGCTGATGTCTCACCTCTTCTCCGGCGGTGCCCGGCTATAGGAGCCTGAGCGGGATGCAGCCCTGCGCGGGTCGGGCTCCGGCACAAGCAACAGCGACGAAGGACTCTGGTTTGGCTCGGCTCCATGAAATGACTCGGGAAGGACTCCGCAGGACATTTATCAATGCTGGATGGAGGGCATGCCGCTGCATCTGTGTCTTTTGGTTTTATTACAGGCGTTACCTTTGAAGGATTCTGCTATTTTACAGTATCGTTGTTTCTATGTTTTATTTATTATTGAATAAGAAGCATTTCTCAAAATGTTTGGTGTGTTTTATGCACATTTATACCCCAAAGGAGTGAGAAGAAACTCAAAAATGAGTATCAGAATGCCAAAATTGAAAACCGAACACTTATCCAACAAACAAATAACCAAATAGTCAAATATTCAGGTCCAACCCGACAAGCACTTACCTTAAAGCTGTTCTGATCTCTAAAATAACAAAGTTAACAATAGATACAATGGTTCCTCAGCCCTACAGAGCATCTTAGTGTTATTTTAAACTCATTGTTTAGGTTTTAGAGCTTACAACTAAATGGTTTTGATGTAGTCTGGTCTCTCATCAGCATGGTTTCCAAATGGAGCATACAGCTGTTTAATCGACAAAAGAAGAAAACCATCCCACCAGTTAGTAGCTGGTGAACAGAGTGGACTATTACTGACTCTTGTCATCCGGACACAACCACACAGTGTTGCTCTGTCAGCTTTTGCAGACAAGCCACTGTTATAATATGTATGAATGCCGCTTTAGCTATTGTTTAGGGAACAATAACAGTATCAAAAATTAATTTTCCTTTTTTTCCCCTAATAATATAACGTTATCTTTGCGTATTCATCGAACTCAGGTGTTTCTGGCGCGTTGCCTACATCGTGCAGTGGGCCGTGACGCGACCTTTGAGGCCGCCAGGTCTGTCTGAGGTTAATGATGGCCGCTCAGTGTCGCTTTACTAGCGAGAGCAGGTCTGAAAGGTCTGCAGGTCCGAAAGGCCTGAACATCTCCTCATCTCCTCTACCTGTCTGCTTCTAGAGGCACAAAGAGGGGGCAGCTAATCCATGTTGGCGTGGAGGGAGGCCGAGGGAGGAGGGAGGAGGAGGTAAAGCCAGCCAGCCACTCTGATGTGAGGGCTTGTGATAGCGGAGACACTTGATCACATTTATCTGCAGTTTACACCTTCCTGTCTTGATCTCTGAGCTATACAGGGGATCGCCTTTCCTACTCAAAGAAAGAAAGCAAGCAAGCGAGGGTTGGGAGGCGGGCGGTGGAGGGTGGATGGATGGAGGGAGAGAAAAGAGGCCAGGGCCCTCTGTGTGAATGCTGCTCGGGATTGTAAAGCGAGCTGAGCGATGACAGCTAAATGCGCTAATTTTCTACTGGGACTCGGGCTTTGTCTCACAGGGAGGTTCACTGAGCTGTGACATCGAGGGACCCATTTTTTTAAAAATCTCAGTGATCCAGTTGCAGGTTGTGGCGATGAAGATTCTGGGAGAAAACGTTGGACATCCGAACATCCGGGTTTGTCGACACAAATCATATCGAAGTATTCACACGTTCATCAGTTTGTACGATCTTATGACAAATGCTGTGTTATGGATTTATAACTGTAAATCAGGAACGTTTAAAATACTACAACACATATGTATAAAACATGAATTTAAGTAAAGCTATGTGAAATTCAAGAATAACTTTGAGAGTGTGTGCACACAAAAATCAAGACCCGTGAGTTGATGAGAGAGCTGGAGAGGTGAGTCTGTGTATTGAGTATACATACAAATAAAAGTGATAACAGACTTGAAAAATGGAAAAAAACATATCAGTATTATATTCTTCTGTCCGTTTTTTGTTGCTGTCCTTGAGGAATGAGCACAACACACATTTACAAAGTGGCTCGATCTTGATTTGAGACATTAATACTAAATGCAATAATAATGGATTCCTTTTAATGCACTTCATGAAAAATTACCCTGCTAAAAATGAAAGTAAGAAAACTCCAATTTGACCACGTATAAGCTGAACAAAACAGGTGAGGAATGGCTTGTGAATCAATTTAGTTTTGCTTTGCAAACACCACTCAGTGAGAGTTATTGACTAACCACTGAAAAGTGGATTCATAAATCCAATCTGAAGTAACCCGACATGACAATACATGATCAGCGAGCAGAGAGTGCAGCATGGGAGGAGCAGACAACACATTAAACTATGTCAGTGCGTACTTGGAGCAGCTGGTTTGATGAACCTCGTGAACCACTAATGAGGCGTTACACACGCTAGGCTCAGAAAATGCTTTCTGAAATATGTTCTTTGATAAATGCTTTGTTTTTACTTCAGTTTCTCTCACACTGTACTGATGAGATCCACGACATTTAACGTGAACGTGTGATAAATGAAAAAAAAGTGGAATATGTAATGAAGAGTAAACATTTTAGATCAGTAAAGATCCAGTAACCCTAATCGCACTGTGTTGAGTTGTTAAGAGAGGACACACACACACACACACACACACACACACACACCAGCATGAAAGCTCGACAATGTAAAGGAGCAGTAAACAGTGATAATCCCCCAGAATGCTTCATGGGAACAGTCTCCTGTTCTTTAGTTGTAATTATCCTTTAATATGGACCCTGATGTCGTTTCTGCTTTCGCCTGCACCGTCACACACACACACACACACACACACACACACACACACACACACACACACACACACACACACACACACATTGCTCTGTGCATCATTACACTCACTGTATTGCCTTACACAGGTAGAAACCTGAAGACTGTGTTAAGCTGTTTAAGACTCTTTTAGCTTCATTAAGACAGACAGAGCTCAGTCAGACAAAGTAGCTTTCACTGAGGCCCACAGTCTGTGGCATTCAGTCATGGATAATTTAACACGGACCAAATGTCAAGTGATTTTCAACTTTTACTTTGATTCTAATCCGTTCCTTTCCTCCTCCGATGCCGTCTATTCTCTTCTCTTCTACGTGCTTCTCTTCTAGCCTCTCCTACGGCCTTAACACAAATGTGCTGACTGAGAAATGTTCTCTTGTCTGGCAGCCAACGTCAATCAATCGTCTGTTTGTGGAAATCACACCTGAGCCAAAAAGCGCTCTGCAAGTGGTTTCACGTGTCTCTATTACGCCCGAGGAGAGCCTGATTTAACTTCAGAAGCCTCACGGAGGAGCGGCAGAAATTAAAAGTGAGGGAAATGATCTGACAGCAATAGTCCTGCTGATCAGAGGGAAGTTGCTGTTTTCTGTTGGCGCGGTCGCTTTAATGTGTTTTTTTTACAAGCACACCAGAGATGAAAGCTCTTAAAAAATGATTTTCATAAAATGTCCTGTATTGCTCAAGCCAGAACGCTTCCCTTGCCTAATGCTATTATTCTTATTTCATCTTTTACACGCTATTATTCATTCTTTATTTCATATTTCCTCAACAGTTGCACCCTGCAGTGCTATGTATGACACAACATGCCGACAGATACTCTGCGTCCTGTAAAAGTGTTGCTTATTACTTTCTGATGTTATAACTTTTCCAGAAATTCAATTCCCAGATATACATTTCTGTTCACTGAATGTTTCTTTAGCAACTGAAAATGAACCGACTTCTGCAGGACTGGCTCTGTTTGCGCGCTGCTGTGATGGCAGTCTGCCACCAGGGGGCACTGCAACTTCATGGCCTCCACAATGGAGCCTATGGAGAGAGTGGAGTGAGAGTTTGTGACAAAGAGAGAAAGTGTGGCAGAGGAAAAAGAAGTGGGGAAAGTAGTTGGGAGGACAGAAACGATGGGAAAGGGAGATGAATAAAGACATTTGACAGCCAGAGAGAGAGAGAGAGAGAGAGAGAGAGAGAGAGAGAGAGAGAGAGAGAGAGAGAGAGAGAGAGGGGGTTAGTTAGGAGTTACCCGTAAACACTGAGTCTGTTGAGTTGATCAGAGGAACAGGCAACGCTTTCTCCCAGGACACAGTCCCTGAGCGCCATCGCCATCCAATGCATTGAGAGTGAGAAAAAGTTTTTCTGGTGGAGAAAGATGTCAAGTTGGTTTGTTTTTTAGATTCTAAACTGACTTTTTTGTTAATATATTGACATAAAAAGATGGATGTGGTCTGAATGAACTCCGTTCGTCAAGCATGTCCTCGTCTTGACTTGGACTTGACCTTGAAGTCGTTCTCTGACCGGCCAGATCGGAGGTTCACTGTTCAGGAGAAACTGCTCACAGCAGCAGCCCTGACCCAACAATGGGGGAATCGGCACAATAACCTGGAAACGCTAGAACGTCAGCGTAGCAACCAGCAGGCTGGGAGGTCAAAGGTCAGAGCCACAGAGTCCACACAACAGTCGTCAACACACAAGAACGTGTGACAGAATAAAGAGCGAGAAAGGTAAAGAAGGAACGGAGAAAGTTTGACGTAAGTTTAGACTAAAGTCTGACGACATAAATGTGATATGAAAGGTCAATAAAAGTAAATATAGGTCACAGAAGTCTTTACGAAGTTCCCAGATAACAACATTTTGATTCTGATAATTTTGACTAACAAATCTGCCAAACATTAAAGGGGCATTCTGCCGATATCAGAAATAAAGTTTATAGTCAGCCTAAGAAAACAGTTTTATAATGTTGCTTAATATTAATTCCAGGAAGGTCTTTGGAAGATGATTACTTCTGGAGGCATGTGGCTTTAATTTAATCAATTATTGAGTTGCACTATGGAGATTTTTAAAGGTTAGACTGAAACTTAAGACATCTTTGACTTTGATATGTTTTCTTCTTTTTTGTATCTGTTTCTTGTGAGTCCCCTAACTCTGTAGAAGTGTGTTTACGTTTAATTTGCATGTCCTCTTGTTAGGTAACACACCATAACACAAACTACAGTGCAACAACAACAACATAACTTATTTTCTTCTATAACTGGGTTCATTTACACAATACAACAGGAATGGATGAAAAAAAAAGTAAAGAGTCGATGGAAAGACTACGAGGAGGAAGAGAAGAAGAAAGAGTGACAAAGCGAAACAGAGACAGTGGGAGAGTGGATCAAGAGCCTGGAAGTGTTTCCTGAGCTCTTGAATGTCTGTGTGTGTGTGTGTGTGTGTGTGTGTGTGTGTGTGTGTGTGTGTGTGTGTGTGTGTGTGTGTGTGTGTGTGTCCAGGGGTCCTAGAAGTGGGAAAAAAACATCTGTGACCGCAGTGATGTCATTGAGAAGGGTGGCAAGAGAGGAGTAATTAACCATCAGACACACACACACACACACACACACACACACACACACACACACACACACACACACACACACACACACACACACACACACACACACACAGGAGCACAGTGTGGGACAAAACAGAGCTGTAAAAACAGGGCCAGCTTGCGGCCAGTCAGTCCGTTACCCATGATGCCATGGGGCTGGATGGTTGTCACTAGGTTCCGGTCGGCGTGGCAACAAAGCTTATTAATCTGCTGATGGAGGGCCAGCTGCAGAGGTGGCAGACACACTCAGACACACACACACACACACACACACACACACACACACACACACACACATGAACGTGCACTTTCACAGACTCACACCAACGTCCATAACAAGAGTGACTATTTATTGCAATTCAATTTTAGCGCTGTAGGTTTACAACACTTCTCACACACACACACACACACACACACACACACACACACACACACACACACACACACACACACACACATTCTTGCGCTCTGGCTCACCTCTGCATCACTGGTGAGTCAAACTTCTGAAGGTCAACACTCAGTGTGACACTTAATCATTTCTCTACACACACTAACACAACAAGCATCACTCGCTCACTTCTCCTCTTTCTTTCCCTCCCCCACCTCCCGCTCTTATTGCTCAACATTTCTGATTGGTTTTACAAATACAGAGAGACGTAGAGTCTGAAAGTACGTGTGTCTATTTGTGTGCGTTTGTGGTGTGTGTTTCTTAGTTTTTCTCCAACTTTAATGCTGTTCCCCCAGCATATCCTTGGTGGTTGCCTAGAGACAGGGATTTGAGCGAGGCCCCTTGGTTCATTCCCACACAGCCCTATGGTCTGTGTGTGTGTGTGTGTGTGTGTGTGTGTGTGTGTGTGTGTGTGTGTGCGTGCGTGCGCGCATGTTGAAAGGATATTTCTCTCCTTTGCCTTTTGATTCGTTCTCAGTGTGAAGCAGCTCCCTGTGGAGACAGTATGGGTGGGCAGAGAGGAGGAGAGGTGGAGGAGGTGAAGAGGAAGAAGAGGAGAAGGAAAAAGGAGAGGAGGAAAGAAGTGACAAGAAAGCAGAAGGCTAAGTACGGCAGGATGGACAGAGGGAAAGAAGGGAGCGAGGAAAAGAGGGAGAGGAGCTGGGCAGTATGGCGCATGAAGGGAGGAAAGGAGGAGGGAAGGAGAGCTGCTGGTCACACATCAAGGCCTGGAAACAAAGGAGCCAAGAACTCTCCTTCCTCTCCTTCCTCTCCTTCCTGCATCCCTCCATCCCCACAAACACAAGTTTCTTCTCACAGGAAGAGCGTGAGTCCACTGCTTCGACCGCCTGACAGAGCTCGCCGTAGCATCAAGGTATGAATACATGATGAAATAATTCACCAACAATATAAAGGTCCCCAAGCTCAACATGTAAGGATATAAGGAGACATGCTCAACCTATTAGTACCAGCCTTCATCATCAAATCAGTGGAAGCAACATCTATATTATATTGTGGGTGCTTTAAAACTCATAAATGTAAAGAGATGCAATGCGATACACAGTAAAGTAAAATAATAAGAAATACATAATTGGTATTTTCTGTTGTTATGATGAAATAAATGGAAATCCACTTAAAGTATTGCAACGCTTTATGAGACAGCCCAAGATTTTGAGTGTGTTTTATTTGTAGTGAGAAGTTGTTACTGCTGCTTTGCCTAAATGTAGATACAGGGGAGGGAACAAGGATGCAGGGAACAAGTGAGTAACAGGAAGACCTTCATTACTGCGGGTACATGCTGGAGGAAAACATGGTCTGAACACCGATATTCTGCAGGACCTATACAGTGATTTTGGTTGGACAGAAAAAAAATCCTCCGAAATAAGTTTGTAATATGGTTCCCTTTCAAATTAAAAGCACGGTCAGCCTAAACTGTGGCGCATTAAGGTCACAGTAGAATGCTTTATAGTTCAACCAATTTATTCTGGTGGGGTTGTGTACTTTGGGCTGGTTTAGCGCTGTGTGTATTGATGCTGTTGTTGTTTTAAATCACAGTTTATTTGTTGTCATTGAATCAAAAAAGGGATTTGATGTAATACAAAAGTGGGTCAAAAGTCTGTAAAAAACAAAACATTACTCTCATATGTGATTATTGAACAGTTAAACTTTTTCTGAAGGATTTCCACAAGATTTTAGAACCGGGATGTTGTGATTTGTTCACAATCTTTTAATATTTTAATGAATTAACTTCAAACCACAGGGTCAAACCATGAAAACCAGCTCCAAATGTAAAGTAGACAAAAGTTTGTGATCAGGTATCCACATACTTTTGATCAGACAGCATTTCCCCAGTTCTAGTGGCATTATTTATACATTTCTGTACAACTTCAATCACACTTTTAGCGTTGGCTAAGAATAATATGCGGCAGTGATAATACAGATTTTTCCCAATAATGAGAAACATGGCAAATTGCTACTTGAGTGTCACTAATAACAGTTATTACCAATCACAAAAGTAAGTTGGAGTCTTTGTGGTATCATCACCTCTTGGAGACTGAAGTTGAAAATTGCATCCTACCTCTGTCAATCTGACTTATTCTCAACCGAGTGAGTCATCCTCTTCCCACTCTGCACTTCTGTATCTTTGATGACATGATGACAGTTTAATTCACTTCCCACTTCAAAAACATTATATATCTTTACACGTCTATAGACACAAGTATCTCTTGCTACAAGTCAGTGATGTAATTAGTGTACAAGTACTGCCATGACGTCATCGGAACAACAACACAACACACTCATCTTGTTCATCTGGGAACAACTGTGTGTTTTCTGTCCGCTCGCCAACTTTTGTCAAACTCCCATGAGCCCTTGCTGCCTACCGCATCATCTCTCCTCCTCTCTTCCTCATCTCCTCATCATCACCCCATAGCACCTCCTCATCCCAATCAACCCGCTGCATTCCTCCCTGCTGATGTCAGACTCTAAATGAACCACAGTGTGTGTGTGTGTGTGTGTGTCCGTGTGTGTGTGTGTCCGTGCGTGTGTGCGTTTTCATGTGTGCTAAAGGGTCAGGCTTGGTTGCCAGGACGATAGGCCCTCCAACAGCTTTCTGCTCCGACGCTTTGAGCCCTGAGCCCTCCTCAAAGCATCATGGGAAAACAATTAAAACCCTCTCCAAATCTCTCGCCCTCCTTCTCTTTCTTTCTCTCTTTGTCCTTCTCTCTCTCTCTCTCTTCCTCTCTCCATCTTTCTCTTTCAGGCAATCTTCACTCTTGAGTTTCTGCCTGAATTGGAGGCAAGTTCTTTATTTTCATTCGGTTTTCCACCTGAGATGTCTCTTATGGGAGGACATCAGGGGGCTTTACTCTAAACGCAAAAGTCTGAAGGCTGTGTGTGTGTGTGTGTGTGTGTGTGTGTGTGTGTGTGTGTGTGTGTGTGCGTGTGCGTGTGCGTGTGTGTGTGCTCGTCTGGATAGCTTCTTTTGTTCGATATTCAGTGTAGTGCTGTGTTTGCTGTTTGTTTGAAGGCACTTTGGGACATTGTTTGGAAAGGTGCTATGTAAATAAAGTTAATAATGCTATTATTAATAGTATGATTAATATTTCATGAAGGAAAACAAACTCCTGCCTTATTGATTTTTGATTTTAGTTCAGAGTCAGCTTATTGGATGCTCTCCTCCATCCTCCCCGTGGATTCCAGTTAAAGATCTCCGTTGAAAAAAAGATGTCCAGACTTCCATGCATGACAGGCTCCGCACCCCATTGACCACACCACTGTCATTCTATTTAGTAGGTTGAAGGGCATATTTACATGAGTGTGTGTATATTTGACTCTGATTCAGAGGAGAGATGGAAGTCTGAGCACAATCGTTTTTAAACTTCTAAGCTTTCTTATGGAGGCAGATGTAGCAGAGCGCCGTTAGAAAAAGAGAACGACAAATTCCCCAAATGTAACTGGGACCAAACCAAGGATGCTGCAATTACTTGCTCATTGTCTTAAAGCCCAAGGCCGGCAGAACACGCTCAACATGTTCGGGGAGACTTTTCTGTTTTGCCCAATCCAACATGCTGCGCTTCCTCCTCTCCGATGGAAGCTGCTCTGTGTCTGTGAAGGTTCATCTCAGCCATCCGGGTGCTACAAGGTCTGACTGTTGAATCCAATTTAAATGCGATTTGGAGTCAACCTTCTCCAGACTACAGCCCCTGGCGACCCTGCACAGAAATTAGCCGGTGTGAAGGATTTCTTCGAAAGGTTTTCTCGCGGGTACTTGCAAAAGCTAACGAACTGTGACGTTTCGATGTCTCCTTTCTGGATAATCATCACCGTCAGAAGGTATTTTCTTATTAGAATACTGGTTGTGTCATAATAATGCTTTGTGACGAATAAACCAGCGTACAGCTTGTGTTCACTCTGTTATTGAAGACAAAAGGTGGAGGTGCGGACGGTTAAACTGCAGGAACAGTAAAGCTGCGTTCACAGCAAAAGCGTTGCAAATTTTTCGGGCGAGTAGATCGCATTCAAAGTCAATGCACAGACGCGAATGGTTGCGAACAACGCTGAGTTGCGAAAAGCCAATCAGCGTTGAGATGCTCCGCCCGTCATCACTGCCTAGTAACTGTTTTTACGGAGATAAGCCGAGCCCCCTTTCCGGCGCGAATGAAACAAATTAACCACATCAAGTCGAAGGAGTAAACTCACGCGAGTAAAGAAAAATATCCGGTATATATATTCTGGTACGTTCCCTTTCATTTTTTAAATAAAGTGGTTCCAATATTTTGTCTGAACTGTGTGAGTCAGACTTGATCATTTCGATGCCGTTATGTTTCTAGTTCCCTGCAGTCACTACTGACTTGGACACAATTCTTTTGCAGATGATTTGTACCAAAATGCATCATGGGGATTAACATAAGGGAACCGAATCAGGTCAAAATTAGGAAAGGCTATTCCTCCGGGTTCTGTGCATTACCTCGAACCCTCTGAAACTAACTCGTCGTGATCTGACAGGGCCTTTGTGCACTTTCCTGCATTGTCATTGTCACAAATGCCACAGCTAACCCATCATCTGCTTCCCAGCTTATTATCTCCACACGTACTTTTACAAATTCGATTAGGCCCTTCTTTCCATCTTGTTACATTTCCTCAACAGCTGAAATAATTTTTTCGGAGCCACAGTAATTTACAACACCACATTAACATTTCCCGTCCCGAGCCGTCACGTCTTCGTCTCCCTGACAAACTTACTGAAGTCATAGATAATTCATTTGATTCTAAATTACAGCTTTCCAATGCGCCGCGCGCCCCTCGCGCGGCGGCTTGTTGTGACAAGCGGGCGCGCCGCTCGTCTCCGACCGTGATTTCTGTCGGCCCCGACGACAAAGATATCATGCGGCGCGTCTTTAAACATGACGCTGACACGTGGCACTTATCCGCTCACTCAGAGGGAACAAGACAGCGCTGCTCCTCGTGACACCTCACTCATTTCCCATGATGCACATGGAAGGGGTCGCCTCCGCATGACGATTAGTAATAATAAGAGTTCTGGGAAAAAATTTGGGGTGTCCTTTATTTTAGTGTATGTATGTGTGTGTGTGTGTGTGTGTGTGTGTGTGTGTGTGTGTGTAGTTTTTCCCCAAAGAGGGGAATGGGCTGGGGAGCTGTACGGGGACAAAAGCTGCCAAAGTGCCATTGTGTCTCAATAAAATTAGACATTTCTCCTATTGTGTGTGAATGAGTCACTCATGATGGCAGTAACATTGTATAAAGGGAGACGTTTATTTAATTCTAATTCCGGTCCAAATTTGCATCCGAAACAATGAAAAGGCTTCATTTGATGTGTTTGTCTTGTTGGGGGAAGCTGAGGGCAGAGGAGAGAGGAGGAGGAGGGAAAGGAGGAAGAGAGAGGAGAGGAAGGATAAGACAGATGAAGAGGGAGGAGATGTGTGTAGGGAACAGAAAAGGAAGAGGAAGGAGCAAGGAAGAAGGGAAGGTGAGGGGCTGAATGGGACATGGGAGCACACCTTATAGGTCATAGGTCACCCAAAAGAGACTCTGCCTGTTAGTGTGAGAGGAAGTCACGTGCTGGACAGTGTGTGGGTTGGAAATGAGGGCAGATTCACTATGAAAGTCTCCGTTTGTCTCCAAGTCGATCTATAAATCTCTCTAATTAATTTCGTTCTCAAGGTCAGGGGTCAGGTTTGTTCAACAGAAGGCCTTTGGGGATGAGAAACCGTGTGATTTACTCATTTCTCACTGAAAGTCAGGTACGGAGTTTAAAATTGTGTTTTTATACATTCTTTGATTGAGTCTCTTTTTAACTTGGACACTTCAAGTGTACTTCAGATCCGTGAGCCCGCGGCCCCCCGACTGGGTTCACAGCTCCCGGTTGGTGATTGGAGCTCGTGTTGGATCTCCTCATTGGGAGGAAGCTTCCGCGTGTTATTTGTGATGTGCATTGATTGGTTCATCCGGACCTTCCACGGGTCTGACATTTGATATCTTTATCCTGCTGTTGTCGAATGAAGACACGCTGGGATCAAAGCTGGAACTCAGTTTTAATGCTTTCAGATCACGACGTTCCTCCGACGAAGTTGCTGAAGATTTCACAACAAGACCCTTCAGAAATCATAACCATGAATTGTGGTGTGACGTGTGTGACTGTGGCTCCAACCTGCTGCCCATTAAAGCTGCAACATGTGCACCAATTCCCTACCGCTACATGAATACTATAAAGTCATTTGAGTTCTGATTTTGCAGTTAGTATACAAGCAATCACTGCACTTACTTTTCAATCTCTAAAATCATTCTGGTTTTGTCTCGCTACCATATAACATTATAACAGAAATATCATTTCTGTAGTCAATAACGTCCAATTACAAACACGACCAGTTCCCTTCCTTCACTTTTGAGTGTCAAATCGCACCTATTTTCTTACATCCTCATCAATAGAGAGGCAAATAGGAAGAAGAAGAAGAAGAAAAAGACAGAAATCAAGAGAGGAGACAGACAGGGATGAGGACTGAAAAACAGACGGAGACTCAGAGACCTTGGAGGAATTCTGGTTGACCTTCGCCTTGCGTGAATTAGTCTGGAGAACAGCCGGCTGGTCTAGCCTGAGGCACACACACACACACACACACACACACACACACACACACACACACACACACACACACACACACACACACACACACACACACACACACACACACATACATAGAGAGATGTCAAAGAACCCAGTGTGTCTCAAAGACGCAAGGACACATTACATGTTTGCTGCATGACATTCCCCAAAAATGATTTGCGTCTGCGTGTGTGTGTGTGTGTGTGTGTGTGTGTGTGTGTGTGTGTGTGTGTGAGACCTCTTGGCCAGAACTAGAGTGCTTCTGTCAGCTTTAACTGTCTCCAAAAGCACACGACTGTTTCATTAAAGGACGACAGGAAGAGATCGACACACACATCTCTTTCCCCGGCTCTCAATGCTCCCTTTATTCCCTCCCTTCCCTTCCCTCCCTCCCTCCGTCATGGCATCTCTCTCTCCTCCTAACTGCTGTTTTGACAGCCATCATGGGCGTGGCTAACAAGCCTCCAAAATAAATTTGTCTGTCGGTCAGTCAGTCTGTCAAATCTTCGGCTGATAAATTGTCGGGGGAGAGGGTGTGACGAGGACTTGGACTCACCCAAATTCTCCTTTCAGCATCTCTCTCTCTCTCTCTCTCTCTCTCTCTCTTAACCCCTCTCTCTGCTCACCTACTTTTCAATCTCTCCGACATGCATTAAAGGCAACTGAAGGGAAGAGCCACGATTTGAAAGATAGAAAATATCATTTGAATATGAATACTATGTTTCATTTGTGTGTGTGTGTGTGTGTGTGTGTGTGTGTGTGTGTGTGTGTGTGTCAGCAGGTTTATTTCCTTCGAGCATCTTTTTTACTCAAGTTTTTCTTTTGTGTCCGCCAGACATCTTCGGCCTATTAGTAAAAAGACAGCGACGGCCGGGACGTCGTCGTCATGTGAACATGTGAAGAACATGTGAAGAACATGTGAACATGTGAAGGCTTTACTTTGTCTGCCATGATGTCGAGGCGACGACGCGGCCTGAGGCGTGACTCCCGATGAATGCTGATGTCGCTCTGCGCCTGCAGGACGCAGACAAATAGACAACTGCTTGTTGCAACTTTGCGAGTTGACAGTAAGTCAATGTTTGCAGCTCGATGCAACACATCTCTTAACTCTGCTTTAAGCGGACTTAACCGCCGAAACTGACTCAGCGGTTTTCCATCAAATCCACAGATACATGTATTTCCCTTCAGATTACAGAAATCTGTTTAGCAAACTCTGAAAGAGAGGTATGGTATATAAATAAAGTAGAAAAAAGTAAGTGACAACACTTTTTAACATACTGTATTTCTAATAATCTGTATTGTATGAACATACATGACCACATGTTAACTTTCCTTAGAGTACACGTCTACTTCTGATCTCTTCTCAATTCATCACCACTTCCCAAACTGCTGCGGCTGGTCATCTCTCACACATTGCTGCCTGTCGATGCTCACAGAAGGTTTTTGGATGTTTTTTCAAGGACGCTGAGGTCCACCTGTGCAACAGAAACTAGCAATACAATGTCCCTCTCTTCTGCCACATCTGTATCCTCCCCTCCGCTCATCAGCCCTCTCCATTAGAGCTAAAGGTGTTGCTTCTGTCTCTGTCCTCCCCATTGAGAGATGTGTCTCTGCTGATTAATTGCCGTCTGATCGCTGCTGTTGCTGCTCCCCGCTAATTCCTCTCTCCCTGGGTTTTTACAGCCCGCGGCGGCCGGGGTGTGAGGGTTTCTAGCGGTAATTGTGCGGTATTTGTTGTTAATAGGATAATAATTGAAGCAGGTGCAGATAGCTGGGTGGTTATTGGGCCTGGTGGGGAGAGATGGAGTTTGGCTCCACGCCAGGGACGCCCCCTTGTGCGGCACGACGACACGTAAAAACACACTTTAAAAGCCAGAGTGCCACAGAGGGAGGGCAATTATTATGCTCTGCTGTTTTATCTTCCCCATCACGCTCGACCTGCCTCTCATGAATCTGCGTTTTGATGAATTTGTCGATTACTGTATAGTTTGCTGAGTGTGTCTGTTGTTTCCTCTCTCCCCGCTTACTTCCCTCTATTTAAGTTTTTATTTTCTGATATGACCTTTCAGCCCTATTATTTCTTCACCCTCCACTACTACTACTACACCTCATCATAAGGATATGAGGATGCAATAAGAGTCATCCGTAGAGAGAGAAATCTATTGCAAGAGTTTATTTGGAAAGTTTACAATCAGATCTTCAAACACTACATACATTTGCTCTTGTTGTTAACCAACTGTCTGTTTCCATATTCATTATTTCATGCCGCAGTGGTGCCCAGGTTTCAACCGGTCGTCACTGGCCTCGGTTCCACTTGTCTTTTCACCGACTTGCCTGATCAGGACAGTGATCGGATATATTCTGTGGTCAAATAAGCGGCTCTAAGAACAGCGATAAACATCTAACTTCCTGTAAATTCTTCGTTATATTTTTCTTCCTACTCTTGAAGAACAGTCGCTAACATAGATTTCGTTTTAAAGCAGCACAGCATGCTGGCCAGATACACATCTTTATGACACAAGGTGGTGGTGCTCATAGGAACTGCTTTGGTCCAGAAGAAGAAGTTCCTTGTAGTTGCTTTAATGCACATCAGTACACGAGCACAGCAGCACTCATGCCACTCGGTCAGGGTACTGCTTGTGCCTTGTAGTCTGTAAGAAGGACTGTAAGCACTGGTTTTAATATCATTTTCTTAAATTACAATGTGTATTTAATTGATGATTAATATCACATACATGCAACAGTTAGTGCATAATGATTGTTTCGGGCTCTCAGCTTTTACTAACATCTTGTTTGTCACAGTTGAGCTGACAGAGACAATGATGACTTCCGTCATGCACATAAAACATCTGCAACAAAGAACTCCTAAACATGACTTGAGACTGTAGGGGTCATGCTTCATATACATTATAACAAAGTACTGAAGAGCATATGTCAATATACGCAGGCAAGCAACTCATCAGGGGTGGAAAAGGTGAACAATAGGTAACATTACCTCACAATAGACTACAGTAGACGAGAAGTAAATCAACTATTTTCCACATCCAGTGTGTGACCCGGAGATACTAATGCAAAATGAACTTTGTGTTACTCAAACAGAGAAAACTGCTGCTGCTGCAGTCAGAAAAGTTGGTGTCGCTGTCAAGGTTACACCGCCAGACGCCTGCTTCTCAAATTATTTACCATACTTTTTTTTTTCTGCCTCCATGCCTCCTGGATGCAAAATGAAAAGCGGAGAGGAAACCGACTAATTTCCAACATGGGGGGGAAAGAATCCATCTGTGAAAGTGCTGAGTAACACCTCTAACCCTCCGAACCGCCGCAAAGCTGCAGTCACGATTAAAGCGAGCGACGTCTCCTCGCTAAGGTCACGCTATTAAAAAGCCAGCCGCCATACTTTGGCAGCAACAGTATTGTTGTGATCGCCCCTCCCCTCGCTCCCCTTTGAGACTCCTCAGCCTTGAATATGGTGATGATATTAATACTAATCATAATATAGCCGGCGATAGATATAGGCTCTTCCGCTTTGAACTGTAAATGGGTTGCGTTTGGGGGAAGAGAGGCGATTAAGAGCCGCGAGACAGTATAAGATGCTAAATCTGGGGAAGCAGAGGCGCTCCCACCATAAACAAATAATCCAGCGCTGCTTCTCAAACCCCCCTATGCCATCTCAAATCAGTTTGGATTAGGACAGAATACAGGGATATTCCCTTTAATGTCACACAGAGACATAGAGCGAGAGCGAGAGCGAGAGAGAGAGAGAGAGGGTGCATCCTCTACCTCCCCCCCCTCCACGATGCGCTGTGTTTAGCCCCGCTTAGCCAAATGAGCTCCTAATAAATGCAGCGCTGAGCCCGTCTGCTGAGGAGCCGCTTATAATTGGAGGGCTTTCTCCTTCGCTCCAGAGAGGAAAGTATTAATGAAGGGGTGGGGTGGAAGGTGTGTGTCGAGGGTGGAGGGTGTGTGTGTGTGTGTGTGAGTGTGTTTGAAAGGTGGAGTGAGTGAGTGGGTAAGTGGGTGACGGTGTGTGTGCGAAAGGTGGAGTGTGTGTGTGTGTGAGGGTGAGCGGTGTACGTGGAGGGTGTGTGTTCACGAGAGTGAGTAGATGGTGCTTTTATTTTTCTGCACGCTTTGCATATACTGTAGGAGTGCGTGTGCCTCGTTCATATGGAAATGTGGCTCCGTGTCTTCATTTAAACGCTGCAGCTCACCAACCAAACACACATTATTTTTTCTTTTTTTCTTCATGAACCTGTCGTTATCACTCCATTTTTTTCTCCCCACTTCCACTCCTCTCTCCTGTTTAATCCCGCTACCTGCGGCGGGAAGCTGCTTTGTGCTCCAATAATAGGGAATCTATATGTTTATAGATATTGGCTCGCTTTGGTGTTTGAGCACGCACGCCTCAAACGCTTCAAATCCTTCCTTTTGCTTTCTTCCCCTCCTGTGTGTCCCTCGTCTAGCCGCCTGTTTCCTCTCCTGTGGCTACGCTGAGCGGAATATCGGCGGAAAATAAAAACATAGATGAAGAGGGCAACTCGGGTAATTAATCCCCCCCGATTAGAAACGTTGACCAGCATGTGTGTGAGTCTGTTGACTGCAGTACACAAGTGTCAAGGCGATGATTTGTCATCGGCACGTCGATAACGAGATCAGAGAGATCTCCCACACTCCCACAAACAGAGCAAAGAAAGGTCCACCCTGTAATGTCAGGCCTTATCACCTAATTGGCGGAACTCTGACAGAGCAGTGTGATGGACGAGGAACCGATGGATGTGTGTGTGAGAGGCAGAGACGGAGCGAGGTGTCGGGGTTTACAAATGAGTTACTGATAATATAATGACAATAGTTGTCTTTCTGAGCATTTCTATTTATGTTTTTTTTGTGTCAGTGAAATAAGAAAAACAAGGTTTCAGTTTTAGAATGACTAAAATCTCCACTCTCAGTTTCAATTAGGAAATATTGAGTTATTTGTGTGTTTAGCGTGGGCGGCACTAGAGAGCAGGAGGTCACAGCATGAGTAAGGAGCAAAGAGCAAGGACTCAATGTTTATTCACCACTTTAAAAGGTCTACATTATATAGGAAGTGTGATACACAGCCTCAGAAAATATGAAAAAGGAGCCCGAAGGAGCCTGTGATCAAAGTTACTGAATGCTGAAAGTTGGACAGGGGCACAAAAAGAGTCATCCTGTAATGCGGCCCACATTAAGACTCACATTATTTTCTCAAATGCAAAACAAAAACGAGCAAAACTTTAAAAAAGAAGCTGTATCTGTTCTCTTTTATATCAATGTGGTGTTCTTTGGTACCAGGCGTCCGACAGGAAGCACAAGTGTGCACTTTACTACGATCGTTTCTGTGTTTCAGTTTAGCTAACGGCCGTGTCAGCTGGTGGCGGTCAGCCGAATGCGTCCGTGGTTGATCGCAAACAGTTGGCGTAGATGACAGATGACATGAGTATGTTTTCTAAATTGATGGAAGGGTATACGAGGGTACCTACGGGGTCTGTTCAAGTTTTCAACAGCTTCGCGTGAGTTGAATTCTCCCAACTCCGCCGGAGAAATCGCGTGACGCAAAGTTGCGGCAGCCAATCAGCGTTGAGAATCAGCGTTGAGAAGCTCCGCCCGTCATCACCTCCGTCCTGCCGTTCCTGAATGAAACTGCTGCTGCTCCGAAAGAACCAGCGCTGACAGCTATTGCATATATATATATATATTTAATAAAGCCCTATCGAATGCTATGGACCTACATACTCGCCACTAGCAACACATTTATAATGTCATTATTGCATGAACATGTCGCTCCCACACATTGTCCTGAGGTTGTCTGTGGGAGCTAGGAGTCCCTCCTGATCTCTCGGTATCTTCCTCGACCTTTGTGGGTGCTGTGGACTGGAAGACTATTATAGAAGGAGGGAGAGGAGGGAGCGATGGGGACGAGGAAACAGAAGTGATGGAAAGTAAAGAATTATAACCATCGAATAGCATTAGGGATGATAGAGGGCTAAGCACCGGCGATCAAAGTTAGCTATGCTAATGTAGGCTTTGGGAAGGTGAATATTTAACTAGTGCTACATCAAAATCTAATTTTAACCCTTCAGATCCCTCTTCACTTAATTTATGACCAGGCTGCATAGACTGACGTCTCTCTCTTTAGACAATACATTATTGTTCTATCAATACATAATGGTACTTGGGCTGTTGCTAAGTAGCCACGACTTTAAATCAGAACTATTATCGGGTAACACCCAAAATCATGTTGACTACTAAAAGGTGATGCACCAAATACAACTAGACATGTTCTGGGGGTAGTAAATCCAAAACCATTTCAAATGTGGATCTTTTTTTAATACTTCTAGTAATTCAAAGGAAAACATAGTAGTGTTAGATGATATGAGTTGAACTGTCTTCACAGATACAAGTGAAACCATATTAGGCATGAATCCCAATCCAGAGACGGAAAAGGGGTGAAAATGGTCAGTTAACAGCTTAATGTCTTACTGTAGAATCTGAGCAGGAATCCTCACCTGATGTAGAGCAGCAGGGTATCCAGATAGTCCTGGTTTAATGGAGCTTTACAGACTCGAGCTTGGGAATGGCTGGATACTGGTGTCTGCACTTAAAATCTGCGATAGCGTTGGCCTTCACTTGGCTTAGCACTTGAGAAATCCCAGCCTAATGTATGAAAGCCCTGAATCCAGAAACTGACAAGGGCTGAACTGGCGATAGCCGGCTGCAGGCGTACCTGACAGGTAGAGAAGGACCTCCGTGCTTAGCACCTGGAAATCCTGCTCCAGAGTCAGAAACGTCCTGAAACATGAACCACACTGGAAAAGTGTCCAATGCCGAGACTCATGCTGCAGTTGACATTACAGAAGATGATAGATAGATACTTTGTTAGCATTTGTACATATAGGTTACGCAATAACATGTCAATAAAAAAATCTAAAATATATATCTACAATATACAACATATAATACAACAAATATAATATAATACAACAAAATTAGAATCGAATAATAAGAAAAATGCACAATACATACAACAAATAGAATACAATAATAATATTAATGTAAATTAACGAACAAAATGAAATTAAGGGAAGTCAGTTTGACCTCTGAACTGAAACTAAAGCTGGGATTTATTTTTTAGGAGAGTATTATCATTATTCGGCCGCTTGTCAGGAAAACGTTACCACTTTTAGTACCCTTGAACAAATGCGAAATGTTGTTATTTCTCCATCCAAGGCTGTTTTGTTTCTTTCTTTTTTTCATAAAGCCATGACCATGATGGCAAACGTCCACTAACTTAACCAAAGTTGTAATTCTAAACATCGGCCGAAACATAAACAAACCTTTTTTTGAAGGACTTGTTGGATTAAAAGGCCGTATTCCCATCTATCTCAACTCACAGCGTTCAATCCCTTCCCTATACTAGCTGGCTAATGCTAGGAGGCGTAGAGGAGGTGTAATCGTGCAGTTACTGAGAACGCAGCAAGACAGAAAGAGGATGCTAGAGCTAATTGTGTGTGTGTGAGAGTCACAAGGTCATGTCCATAATGCTAAGCTACAAAAGAGGGAGCGTTACCCTAAAAGGAAGCCGACCCCAAAGCATTGAAAGAGCTGCCGACAGAACCGCCACTGTATGGCATGAAAGCGGGAGACAAAATGAAACATGAGGAACGGGAGAAAGAAACGATGTGTCTCTAATTGACGCTCACAATAAGGTCTCGGCTGTCTTTTGTTGATTCCTCCGTTCCTTCTCTCTTTTCTGTTTTCCGCGCTAATTTGATTTCTGGAAATCAGGGTTTTGTCTCGGCGAGTGACTGACAGTTGACTTCGCCTTAATGAACGCCGAGTGAAAAGGGAGAAAAAAAGAGATTCTGGAAGATAATGCTGCTCTCTCCCTTGCTCCCCTCTCTTATATCAAGCTCCAATAATTAATTCACACACATATCTGCAACATTAGTTCCAGAGGAGATAATTAAGAAAATGATTTTGGTATTGTTCCCCGTCATCTATCGAGACGACGCCGCTATCTGTTGTCAGAAAAGCTAGTAGTCACCATTACCGTATCTTTAAGGGGCAGCGATTTCGCGTTTGGTAATTGCATGACGGATTTCAAGCGATGCCATTAATTGACTGTAGTGAGTTTGCATTTATCTCCGTTTCATTCCCATCGAGTGTGTGTCGTCCGTGGGTGTGAGTCTGCGGGAGAGAGATAGTATGTGTGTGTGTGTTTAAACAAATAAACTATCTTAGCGTCACATTCATTATCATCTTAAGTCATTTATTTTTCCGCTATCTGGCAGCAAACATTTGTGCGTGGAGTTCTTTGTCACGGCGACACCATTCAGTCAGCGCCGTGTTTTCATTGTGTCTGTATCTTGTTCATCATGCTAACGTCAACTGCTAACATGAAAGACAACTTTTTTATCAATACAGTCGGGCACCGGGCCAGATATTAAATTAAACGGATTGAGGAAGTGGAGATGGGCTTTTTTTACTGTTTCCTCTTCCGAAATGTATCAAACGTGGGCCGTCATTTCATTTTACATGAATTTAAATGTTGTCCATCAAATCCAACAGCAGCACCTGTACAAGTGTTCCACTTAATCCCACTTAAAGGAGTTATCACAGTAATAGTCTGTATCTCGGAGCAGTGGTGTTGTGGAGCTACTTTTTTCTATAAACTGCTTCCTAATACAAATACCGTACCACGCCGCAGCTTTTCTATCTTAGTTTCATTCTTGTGTTAATAATGATTGCTTTGTCTTAAAGCTGCATCACGTGATTTTTTGTGACCACTTGAGGGCCGTGGAACATATTTATGACCTGATAAAGTTAACATTTGGAGTTTGGAGTCACGGTTCTGATCGCCTGATGAAATTAGGTCCAATATTCACACTTCTTTTAGCTTCATTTTGTTATTAAAGATTTACCTGGCTGTCCTTTTCAACATTCGGGGAAGTCCATTGTGACAACTATACGACCACAGAAGAAGACGGGCAAGAGAGGAAGTCAAAGCCGGGATGAACAATAACTCAGGGGCGTGTTCTGTGGCGGCATGTTGCATCCGGTTACGTCAACGCGTGTTTGCAAATGGGTCTTTAATAAAACAATTACGTATCTATAAATCCCCTGCATTAAGGATTTGAAGTAAAAAATAAATACTTTCAGATGAATCAAAACTACCAATTAGACCCGACCCATAAACCCTGACTGTGTTTTCTTTCTTTGCCTTGTGGACCGACTCTCAGTCAGCGGTCTTTACAAATCACATTACCTCTGTATTTACAACCTTTTTGATTTACCTGATCATTCACAGAAGCAACTATTTGCTTTATTCTCCTGTTTACAGGCACAAAAGAAGAGTGTTCGAAGCCTTTGATCTTTCTTTAGAATTGCAAATTTCAAAAGGTAAGTGACTACAGCTGAAATTGAATATGATTGAACAATGTTGTCGGACCAGGAGGAATTTACCACAACACTTTGAAATACTTGGATTACTTTTTGTTGGAAGGACAGACGTCAGATTTAATTTGAGTGACTGATTGGTTGCATTTTATTTCTCAATACCGCAGAGACCTTGTACATAACATTTACACAGATATGTGGATTGAGGAAACCTTCTGTTTTACTGCAGTTTCTACATGCCATGTGCTCCTCTGCGGGTCTGATGGGTATGCTGTTTGCTGAAGATCAAAGTTCATGTTTGTAAAGTATGGAGTTTCTTTCCCGTCACCTCACATGCATACTGCGCATGTATTCAAGTCACAAATGTGTGTGTGTGTGTGTGTGTGTGTGTGTGTGTGCAAAAGCAGGTGTGTGTTATATTTAGCACAAGGTGCGTTCCTTCACTCTGACGTCAGTCAACAAGACGCTCGGCCGAACCCTGATAACTAATGGCCTGTCAGTCACAGAGCCAAACCCCTCCCTCTTAGACAATAACCATCTCTTCTCCAACACCACCTGCCTGCTTGTGTGTTGCGTACAAGCCCTGCGCATGAGTGTATGTGTGCCTGCAGGTGACCATGCTCGTATGTCCTGCACTGGTGTGTATACTGGTGCTTTTGACTGACGTCTTGTGTAAACTCCAGTCCAGACCTGATAGGCCACGTACACTGAGGATTCAACATGTGTTTCAAACATCAGGGTTCAGATGTATAAACCATGCACGCATCTGGTCCCGCACATGAACTGGTATATATGATCGAAGAACGCGCAGCACCTAACTCAAACTTCAGACCAGGTGCACACACTGTTTTAGCTGCAGCGGCGAGGGAAAAGATGACGATTAAGTTTAGAGATTGGCAAAAAAAATGTTAGGGTTGTTTGCCAAATTCACAGATTGTGTTATCTTTTACAGCCAACACAGCGCTCGGCAAAATGTCAACCAAAGGCACATTTATGAAGTGAATTTCAACATTCTTATCATTTACATTTGAGCCATGTTCTCTCTGTTAGTGATTTAATTCATCCTGAATTCTGAAGCACTTTGTAAAGTGCACAGTTTCAACACAAGCGCTATGATTGAATCACAGGTCATACTTCTGACATTAAGTAATAATGATGACTGGCATGTTACTGCGATGGTGGTTTAAACTAAAGGTACATTAATTAACTGCAGGCTACCAAAAGCCACAGCCATTTATAAGGACAGCAGCTTGGAACAGCTGGAGAACCTCACAGATGTAACACAGTCTGTGAAATGTCACTTGTACTTGCCGTGTTTCTCATTGACGGGCTAATGAGTGCTGGAGGGGGCAGAAGTATTGATATGCTAGTTTATTTTCTAAGGGTGTTTCCACTCATTAATGGCTAACTGTGAGAGTGGAACTGAGGCCTGTGCATGTGCACCCAGCTCCACAATGATTTAATATTATATAATATATTCATAAAACAGTAACAGAATCATTTATAAATCGGCCAAAAAGAAATCACAAGGACATTTGTGTCTTTGTACTGTTTAAGTCATTGATCCACCCAGGTGTTTCGCTCCATAATGGACAAAGTAATGATTGTTTAATGTAAGAGTTACCTCATGAGAAAGAACATGTCAACGTTTTGCTTAAATGGTGAGAAACACAACTGCAGGAATGTTTTCTAATACTAGAAAAATAACTGCCAGTTTAAATAAGAGGCCAGAATATAAATACAAGACTAAAAGAAATTGTAAACAAGGAGTATTCACAACTATTAAAAACATTTTAAAAAATGGCATTACTGCTGACCACTTTGAGTCAATCAGGAGGTATTTCTCGTCTTTTTCAAACACTGTTGCTCAGTGTTTCCAGAAAATCCAACCCAAATGAATATCAGATCATCTCACCAGCACACAAACGCACCACTACATCTGTGAATATCGTTCAAGTCAATCAACACTGTTGTTGTCGAGATAACATGTCTTTGACAAAATCAAGATCAAGTGTTACGTTCACGTTCTTATTGATGGATTACTTATTAGTTGATTTTCAAAGAAGTGAAAATGAAAGCACTTTATAAAACTAATCACTGACAGTTACTGACAGTTATGGTCTTTGATTATAATGGACTGAGCCGCATTCAAATCCATTGAAAAACATATGGATGCTGAGAACCACTAAGTGGAGCTTCTGGTGAGATCGTTTTTTTTAATAAAACCACTTCATGCCACAGCTACTCCGTAAACTACCGCATGCTACTGAACACTTTTCGTGAGCTCTTTTTATAGATCTGCTAGGTCTTAGAATTTTGATGCTGGAACATGAACTTTCCTGAGTTTAACTGTGGATGTTGGCTCCAGATTGAGCTAAAGGTTTGGTGGCATTTCCACTAAAGAAGAACAAGCGGGTCAAATGAATTCCTTTTGTTGTACGCTGAGATTCAAATGCTGAAAGGGACTTCAAGAGTAGAATTCAGCAAGTAATGAGACCCTGGAAAGACTGATTTCATAGCAGAAACATGTTTTCTAATTCATATGGCATTTCTAAAAGTCTCTCTCAAACACACACATACACACCCCAACACTGTGTGTTTGTTGTCTCTGCAGCTCCAGGTAAAACAGGTCTGTTATTTGAGACCCAGGTGCTGCTGAGAGGAAGGGAGCGAGGAGGTTCGCTCTGTTTTCTTTACTCCTGCATGCCAGAAAAACAATTAATCAGCTTCCTTTATGTGTTTTTACTACCAACCATCGAAACACTCTTTTGCACAACAGCCTTTGATATCAGGCCCACGATCTGTAAAAGCAACGTATGTGATTGTCTTCCTGTCTTTTGAAGTAACCACTGTGGTTCCACAAACCGCATTACTTTGATCTGATGAAATTGATGTTATTATGGATATGACTGAGCCGTAAATACAAAAATGAGGAACGCTTAACTCTGTGGTTATTGTGGGTTTCATTGTCAACTGGCTGCAGAAGCAAGTTTGTTCAGCAACACATTTTTTGTCAAAATAGTTTTACAATAGATCAGACGGACTGAAAACCGAGTGGTATCCTGGCAAAATAACTGGCAGGAGAATTACGAGCACCTCAGTTGTAATTGTCTCAGTTGCCTGCCTCCAAACTAATTGCCCCGAGGGAGGAGCAACAACACTGCAGGTGTGGGGCTTGATACGTTGTGCTTTGCATCCAGCGTTGTGGAGGTAAGTAGGTGAAGTGCTTATGTAATTATATACTTACGTAATTACATACTTACGTAAGTACGTACTTACTTACTTACGTTACTTTCACAACAATTCTGTTGTGAAAACTTAAAAAAATTCAACATGTGGACTTTGGGGTTCACACGGGACAAGGACAGTGGTCTCCTGGGTGAGAGTCCAGTTTTTGGTAAATTGTGTCAAGACCAGTATAGCACTACTCAGGCGCCAACTCAAAGTATTTATAAGCCTAAGTGTCCTGAAAATGAGAGTACATTACTGTCCTGGACAACACATCTGATTGTACTGTAAGCCTTGAAATAAAGTGAGTGAAAACATTGTTGATGTAATTAAAGCCTGAATATTACTCAGATTGTTGTGGGTCTGTGAAAATAGAGCAGGTCACCATTATGGGGTAGCCCACGATATCTAAGGCCCCATTAATACTTGTCATTAGTGTTGTGTCCTGTTGAAGTTCGATTTAATACTGGTGGGGTGGGGATGTACCTACAGCTGTTTGCTAACTGCTAGAGGAGAGAAACTTCTGCACTTAGCTAGATGTTGGTAACCAGTTTCATGAGTTAAATTCATAAAACCGGATTAATACATTTCCCTTTTTTAACTCAATATAATTAAAAAAAACAGAACAATGTCTTTGTTCATCGCCATCATGACTTCGTCTGAATGAAACAACTGAAAATCGACTTAAAGGAAAACACAAAAAGAAAAGAGTCAGGGAATAGTGGGATGAAAAAAACCCATCCCAGGGGCAATGATGATTATAACCTCGTAATTATATTGCTTACGTTCTAATAAATCAAAGAAGTGCAAAGTAGAAACTAACAGAATCTTGAATATAGTCCTCTATACAATGCTGATTTGATTAATCTCAGGCCAACTTTTGAGAACATGAGGTGTCAAACTGTAAATTATACAAACTTGGCAGACAATAAAGAGACGCGCACATGTTCACTGGATAAGATCAAAGGGTGTTAAGGCCCTGTACAATGTGTGTGTGTGTGTGAGGGGTTATTACACCACACACCTGTAGGTGTTTCAGGGTTTTCCATCAGCGCCGGCTGTCAGCCGGATGGCCGGATGTTTCCAGCCGACTACTTTCTTACTGTTCTTTTAATCATGGCGCGTCGCTTCCAGCCCTATATATGTAACGTGCCATCAATCCAATTGAGCGGCGGCTAATTCATGAAAGCGAACGCTAAGCTTGTCACTCACTGCTTGTTTGTGTGTCCGCACTTGTCAGTCACACCAGCAGTAAGCCGGACGAATGCATTCTTCCGCAAAATATGTCCGCTGTAGGGCGCAAGGCTATTCATCTGACACTCACCGCTGAGTGGCATTAGCTAGCTGCCATTATCAGCCTTCTAATTCACTAAGTAACAATGACGTTAGCTAAGCACCTACCGGAAGCATTTAGACCTGCTCTCACTGAATCAGTTTCATTGAGCCAAACACTGTATTTGAGATTAGCGAAGCTACAAACGTAGCTAACTGAAGAGGGCAGAGACAGCGGGTGAGATTACTGAGAGTCCGCTTGGCTTTTGTCTATTTGTGGTGTCACGGTACGAGTGCTTGGAGCGTCCAAAAAGGACCAAGAAACAAACCACGCTTCAGGGATTCCTTACGTTAAATATATACGAGTAGTACACACCATTCTATTGCACGATATATATGAGCTCCAACTCCAATTAGAATATATTATGAGAGGTCTGCAGCTTTATCTCTCTCACTGCAGGTATTAACCACGTCCTTCTTTTATCATATTACAGAGCAGCCTATGTCACACAAAAGAAAATTGCAGCAGCAGCCAACGGCTGACTGGGAGCTTATTATATTTTCACATTTACATTGCCACTAGCTTCCACATGGATTTTGTGTTTTTCTTTACATAAATATAGACATTTCAACCTTAAATGGTGCATGGAAATTCCACAGAATTTTTGAAAAGTGCTTTACACTCAAAATATCCACAATGTAACACCTTGACGTTGACACATCCATAAACGCAGAAAGACTATAAAGACATTTCAAACCCAACAGTGAAGAAGTCAACATTAAATTATCAGGTGACTTTGTGGGTCACAAACTCATTTTGAATGTCATCCATCTGAACACCTAATAAATACACCTGAAATAGAGACTACATTTGTATTATGAAGAAAAAACTATGTTTCACCTTTCATTTAGATTGTGGTTTCCATATAAAATGCAGACAACTGGTTTGCACGGTTACAAAGACTCATAGTGTATGGTCTGTATCACAATCTGAGCTACACAGTATATTTGTGTTGGTGCAGGGTGCAACTGCTCTGCACTGATAACTAATGTTGCACTAAATAAACACCAAACTATTTGCACTTCATTCATTTCTCCTGAACCATGCTGGTCTAATTATGGAACAAATTGAACTATTCCTGAGGTAAAACGATTATGGATGTCATCTTTTATACTCTGGAATGTAATCACAGTGTGTGTTATTACGCACTGCAGCCAAATGCAAGTCAGATTGATTTAGATGTGTCTGTGATGTGAATGCTCCAGAGTCAGTCTCTGTGTCTTTATGTGCATACAACTGTACATGTATCTTTTAATGAATGACCAATGGTAACAGATAACAATAGCAAAGGCTTAATTCAGGCCCGGCCTTTTCAACCCTCTCTCCTGACACCTTCATACTTAATTGTTGCGGCAGATTTTAGTCTCTTCTTCATTCCCTCGATCCATTTTTAATAATACACATATTTTCAGGGGTTACAGTGCAGAAAGATCTCCTGTACGGCGGGTAAATTGCCATAACTCACATTTTCCTTGAAAGTTGCTTGGCATGCTGAAAATCTCCCTGTTGTGGCTCAAATTGCAGATGTAGCCTGAAAGAATATAGAAATAAATGTAAATCTGTGTGTGCGTGTGTGTGTGTGTGTGTGTGTGTGTCTGTGTGTGCGTGTGTGTGCGTGTGCCTGAGGAAGCTCTATCTGTCCTTTGATTCCAGGGTGAGACGGCTGCATTTCAACACGGCAGCTAAAATTGCAGCGGTTGACTAAATATGGATGTGCAGCCGCGACATTAAAGAGGGAGACATAATTGAAGAACATAACTACAGGACATCCCAGAATAAGGTGGGGGTGATGGTTGTTGCGGTGACGAATCGGTCACAAGATGGGGTTGGGGGAGTCCTGCCCCTCCTTCTCTCCCTGGGTTTCTGTCGCCCCCGTAATTTTCTTGTCATTCGGCTTCCTCCTGGATTTCTCTCTCAAGCTCGGAAGCTTCCCATCACACATAGATAGATGTTCATGGGAAGGTGAAACTACATGCAGACCTTCATGATTTTAATTATATAATCACATTTTTTTGTGTCAGAAACTCTGGTAAAATACACTCAAGCCTTTACCTCTATGGGAGGCAACCTGACAACCAAAAGGGCCCCAAACAGCTTTATTTTTATTATGATGTTTAGATAAGAAGAACATTATTAAATGATGTGACTATTTTACCTCATTGTACCCCACAGTAACGTACACATCAGCGTTCCACGCTGTAAACGCAACATGCATTATGTGGATTGAATGATGCTTTGAGAAATCCAAATATAACGTCTACATGGTGATTCGTGCCCACAGGAAGTTAAATCTTGACCTTTAGGTTGTGGAATATTTGGTATTTATTCTTGTATTGTTTAAAATCATACTATTTTCTATGTTTTTTAAATGCTTGTGTTATCACCCTGGGGAGCGAAGCGCTGCACTGTTGTTATAGAGCCACACAGAAAAGAAAAAAGATAAATGAACGTGTACAAATCTGAGAGGGCAGTCATTTGAGCTGTCTAAGTTGGAAGATGATGATGCTGCTATCAAGTAGCCCCGTGAGCCGGAGAAGGACCACGGTCATTATTTCTTTATCAGTGGCAGAGTGGCGGGATAAGCGCCATGAGAAAGCACCGGCTAATAGTGGATCCATCTGTTCTGATTGTGTGTTCGGTGGAGAATTGATGAGGCTTATGGGTAATGATGGGTTGAAACATTCACAATCAGTGATGACAGCAATCACATAATGGGTCCTTACCTCAGAAAAGGTAATACCAGCCTACTTGATAAACTGTACTGCATATCTGCTGTAATCAATCACAGCATTAATCTGCATGGGTGGGTACATCTCATGTGACCAGACCAGCTCTGAGGAAACTGTAACAATGAAGGTTAAAGTTCATTCAGCCGCTTGCATCTGTACGACTGCCGTGTCTCCTGTTACTGTGTTTCAAATCAGCAGAGACATATTTCAAAATGTATTCAACAGAGTTTTCAAATACATACAAAAACACATTTTTCGTCAAAAATCGGTTGGGAAAATTGGTGAATGTGTGTCCAGATAAAGCACATTTGAAGAGCTGGCACAATTTCATACAAATCAATGAAAACATTTTTTTATTTACATTTTTAACTAAGAATATGCACTTATCTAGTACCCCATAACCAGTGCAAAGCATTCTTATTTGAAAAAAAGATGTAACACACATCACTGTGCCATCAGTGTCTGATGTAATATAGAATATATACAATTCAGTTTATGAATTTACACTTCTATTGTATTGAATATTTATTAAATAACATATGTTACGTGTGTGCAGACGGCACATTGACTGTTTGGCACGAATAAACAGAGACTCATGAACATTCAATTCATTGCACAAATAACGCAAACTCAGATTGCAGGAAGTTAAACAAGCTATCAGGATAAATGTAAGCTGTTGAGGAGCTGCACATGATGGAACATATTGAACCAGAGCTGGGATAGAAACTGATTCTATCAATGAATTAAAATGCATGGTTTAGTAAAAAAAAATGTTTAATGAGAATGTGTTTTTACTTTTATTTGGGTAATTGCGGTACAGAACTGCCACAGCTTCCTTGAGCTCCTGTAGTGGGTCCACACTCACAACATTCAAGAGACACTTTTTCATTTATTCTTTGGGAACTATGTTTATATATTTTAGGCTTAGCTCGTAAAAAAATGTTTTATTCAAACTGCGAAGAAGTTAAGTAACTGCGATAAAGTCAGTATAAAATGCAATTTAAATAAACAAAGATCAAATATCCGTTTGAATTGTCTAGGAAAGGGGATTTTATCTAGTTTTTATAGCTTTTTAACCTCTTACTGTTAAAACTGCCTTTTTATATTAATTGTGACAACAATTTTTGTCTGAAAACCTCCGAGGGCGTGCAGCGAGATACACAACACGACCAAGCGCCGCAACAACTTGCAGAGCGCGATGCGGAGGCCGTGATTAACTCGTTTTCTGGCATGCCCCTTCATGCCGGCTTCACTGCAGTGAGTATAAACCCAGCTTTACGCCGCGGGAGTCGTTGGAGAAGCTCCTATACACAATCAAATTATTTTTTACGTTTTTCCCTGACTCTGGGCTGCTGTTGGAATCCTTTGTGACTGCAGTGACTTCAGCTGTTGTTCTCCACACAGAGCGAGCTACACACCTGTCACAACCACCGCTTAAGCCTTCAGGAAAGGATTCATCCAAATTCAAAAGACAGATTTTCTGTGAAGTATTCCTTAATATAAAATGGCAAATAGAGTTGTTTCGATACCAGTATTGGAAATCCTAAAAATGCTGGATCGGCTATTGCCAAATATGCCAGTCTGTGCAGCAATCAGATATTACGTTACCACGTCATTCATGCTACAAGGGGACAACGACACATGTCACTCGCTATGAATCATACATCCGTATAACTCTCTAAATATATGAGAAGGAAGCAAGATGGCACACTATTCAGCTGCTTCCACCATCAGCATCCAAAAATCGGTCATAAGAGTTGCACATGTGCAGTAACGATCGGGCAGTCGCTATATAGTGGAAACGTTAACGCACTTTTTTTCTTACAATTTGCTCATATTTTACTGTGGGAAATCTGTCAAACTCGAGAACAAAAGAAAGTTCTGTGGCATTTATTCTCTGTACATATTTGTTCAGGTTATACAAAACCTGAGCAACAATGATACAACAATGATAGCAATAATAATACAACATTAAACATATGTAAAAGCAAAAGATGGAATCGGATCATTTTTAAAGCTAAATAGAGTACATTAGGAAAAACGTGGTCAGGTTTTAAAGGTTCTCTAAAACTAAATGACAAGAATAAGAAAAGTCAGATGTTTCACTATTTATACAAATGTAATTAATCAAATACATTTGAACACTTTCTAATGTTCTGCAGACAGCATTTCTGTGTGTGTGTGTGTGTGTGTGTGTGTGTGTGTGTGTGTGTGTGTGTGTGTGTGAGTGTGTGTGTGTGTGTGTGTGTGTGCGTGTAGCTGGAGGACACATTTCAGAATCTGTTGGTGTCACACACACACACACACACACACACACACACCAGTATGAGTCGACCAGTTGCCAGTGTGAGAACAGGAGCGGTCCCCAGCCGTGACTGACACATGGTGCTACCAGCCACTGCCAGGACCCATCTGTGTGTGTGTGTGTGTGTGTGTGTGTGTGTGTGTGTCCATGCATGCATCATAAATTAATAAACATATCTGACAAGTGCATTGCAAGCACCCGAGGGCATCATCATGTTTGCAAACACCCCCGCCCAATCTCCACACTCTATTTCACCACTCACACACACACACACACACACACACACACACACACACACACACACACACACACACACACACACTCCCTGAGGAGTAGCGATTGTTTAATGATTCAATTAGCTGTGTGGCGTGCTGAGAGCTAGAGGCAAGATGGAGTGATAATTGATAAACATGTTTAATCCTGAGAGAGAGAGACAGAGAGAGAGAGAGAGGAGGGGTAGAAAGATAAAACCAGACAGATAGAACACATACACACACAAAACACACACTTCAAATGTGTTTACAACACAATGGCTCACTTAGTTCTGATTTACGATCATAAGAGAACATCTTGGCATCTGAACCAGTTTAAGTAACTCTGGGCACGTCTCCAGAAACCTGTTTTTATACGATGCATTAAAACAAGTGAAAGGTGACATTTCAGAAGAGAGGACAAAAGCACCGTCCATACTTCAGTAAACGCCGAAGGAAAGAGAAAAAAACAGCAGCAATGAAATACCCTGATGTATGAAGAGGTACCGCTGCTCCAGTATGAACCACCTCATGTACTGGTTGATGGAAACACACACAGGTTTCAGAAAACAGCTTTTAATGGGAACACGACTATTGAGTTGTGAATAGAGCCGCATTAGACGAGGAGAAGGTCTTTCATTTCGTTATAACAAAATAGATATTGTACTCCTGTGCTCAGTCCTAAACATAAAACAGCAATCATGTTGTGATCTTTCAAGGACTACAGCTCCCATGAGGCTTCCTCGGTGCTCTTTTCTCCACCGCGTTGCCTTCAAACCAGAGCTTTGAAACGGGAAGTTCAGCACTCAGAATGCTCGGCAGTCAAGTGGTGACAGTCATGAGGACACTTGCTGCGTTGACTGGCCACAAAAATAAATAGCTTTCTTCCCTTTCGGTGAAGCGTTTTGTGTTTTCACATTTAAAAGGGCAGAGACAACAATACATTGATTAATGGAGTCCTGGACACGACATCCACAGGTCTATCGATGGTGAAGATGACGAACACGCGTCGTTGTTGTAGTGATCCTCAGACTTCAGTGGCAACAGCTTTCTCTTTTCTGCTGAATGTGGAGAATGATTCTGGAGAGCCAGGACATTGTTCTCGAATTAGTTATCACTGTTGAGTCAGCTCTGTTGTATTGATGTATTGATGGAGGTCCTCGCAGCACACATCTAAAAATCTAGACAAATAAAACTACTATCTGCAGTGGAAAATATGTTATTTTGACATTTCGTTGAAGTGTCACCACTGGAGTTAGACCTCCTTGTTAAATGTTTTATATTGCTGTAATTTGGAGTCCATGTGAGTAGGCTACAAACAAGATAATATTAGTATTTAGTGCATTTACCTGCTGTTATGCTCATGTTGTGTTGTTTACTGAGGCATATTTGATTACTTGTTTCCATCCATGTTTGCAGCGAGGCCACCTTTCCACACCGAGCGGTCTCAGTACAAAAAGAGTTTAAACAGCTGCTCTGTGTGTATGTTTGCCTGCGTCTACATGTGCCTGTGTGTGTGTGTGTGTGTGTGTGTGTGTGTGTGTGTGTGTGTGTGTGTGTGTGTGTGTGTGTAAACAGGGGAAGTCAGCGCGATCTTTTGTGTAGGAGAGAAACGTTGACTTCACCTTCCTGGTTGGCCTTTGGCTTAGGGATTATGGGTAGAGCTCGTCAGGTGACCCTGGGATCAGAAAGGTCACCATCACTACAAAACTCATTTGTTTCCACATGAGCAATTTAAAGGGAAAGAAGACATCTCCTGGTGGTCATTATATCATTATTGTTGTTTAAAGTTGTTGTTGCAGACGAACATGTACAATCGTCCAATTTACCGTTTTCTCGTGTTTTGGTTGGAGGTTTTACGTTTTTCTTTGTATATGAGCTCATAAGATACTGCAAATCAGTATAAACCACATCCACAATGCATACATGCATACATTTGTTTAAATGAAACTGTAAAAAAATTTTTTTTAAGGCCTTAATTTTTATAACATATTTCATAAATTACTTCTAACTCATATCATTGGAGCCTCCCGAATAAATCAGATTAAACTGCATCAATCACTCTGCTTGTGTTCGTATTCAAGCCTTTGGATTTTAGACGTTAAACAACCATTCTGGTCTCCAATCATCACTATTTTACCATTTCGAACATTAACAACAAAATAATTAGTTTTAATGAACTTTCTTTTAGACCCCAATGAGCGTTTTCTAACATGGGGATATACTTTTGATTGATATGCAAAGGTGTTCTTACTTTTGGTTATTGCCAATACATTTTCATAAAGTATTAACATTACAACACAATCTGCTTCTGCATCTTCTTCATAATAATAATCAGGGAGTTCCACAGTCCCCATGTTGGCAGCAGGACAGACGTATAGCATCCGCCCGTGTGGTCCAGCGAGTCACACCACGCCGTGGCACGCCACTTGTTCAGCTGCTGCCGAAGCTGTTTGTGTTTCCTGAAGAATTCTGAGACCACATTTAATCAACTTGTGACCCAAATCAGGGTCCTGACCCAGATTATGGAACACACTGATGTCGCTGATTAAAGGCCAAATCCCAACATGTCAGTTTCAGGACCTCGAGCCCGCCCTGAAGAGAGCCCACTGTTCAGATGGAGACACACTCACTTCACCCTATTAGCCCCTTGTAGGAGCGAGAGAGCGATGTTTGTGTGTGTGTGTGTGTGTGTGTGTGTGTGTGTGTGTGTGTGTGTGTGAGAGAGAGAATGTGTCCTGCTGGGTAGCAGAATTAAAAGAGAGGTCTGTTTGAGAAGAGCCTTTGAAAAGGACACACATGAACTTGGCAACACTCTGACACACACACACACACACACACACACACACACACACACACACACACACACACACACACACACACACACACACACACACACACACACACTTGTATTCTCCTGTAGCACCCTTTATTAGCCATAACCATCTGGCTGCCATCAAGAGAGAGAGAGAGAGAGAGAGAGAGAGAGAGAGAGAGAGAGAGAGCGAGAGAGAGAGAGAGAGAGAGAGAGAGGAAAGGAGAACAGTTGGATAAGTTCTATGGTACTTTTCTTTAACCCTTAACATGCAGTTTTCCTCTTTTTCCTCCTTAAGAAGCTGTAAAGGTTGTTAAAATCATCTAATTCCACACAGTCTGATGTCATCACATACAGAGCGTTATATTATCTGCTTCTCATTTATGAAAAGTGAAGCTTTCCAGAAATATTAGATCTATTTTTAATCATTGATGCATTTATCTTGTCTCCAGTAGAATTCAGAATAAAGTAAGGAGTTTACTCACTATAGCCAAATGGCAGGTAAGTGAGGTTTTGTGTATACAAAAGTATGCTAAGTATGCTATTAGTATAATAAAGAGCAGTCCAATACTCTGCCTCCTGCTGCACTGTTCTCTTGGAGAAATCATATCAGACTCCCTAAAAACTAATGATGCCTAGTTGTATTCATGCAGGTTAACTGGTGACAAGTATTATCTAAAAGCATTTAGTTTGAGATATCTCTATCAAGCACATCTCTATGTATTCCAAAGTGTCATACATATATATATATATGTATATATATGTATATATATATATATGTATATATACATATATATATATATATATATATATATATATATATACATATATATATATATATATATATATGTATATATATATATACATATATATATATATATACATATATATATATATATATATATATATATATATATATATGCTAAATGATAAAACGAACAACAGAGATGAAAAGGACGAAAGAGGAACAGGTGACCTAGAGACGGGAGATGAGAAACAGAAAGTATTTAGGTAGGCGAGACATGAAAAGGTTGCTGTGATTGGAAATTGAGACTAAAAAAAAATATGAATATGAGAGAATAGACCAAGCTGTTGGAGAGGAAAAGAAGAGTGAGCAGAATGAATGGAGGTCTCCACACTCTTTAGCTGTGCAACACCATAACAATGACCTTTACAGTACTTTACTTTACATTTGTAGGTGTTTTTCAGAGATGAAAAGGACATATTTATACATACGGACAGAGAATCCTCGCATTAAAGTTAGATTTTCAGGAATCGTCACACAACAAGAACAAATCTGACATTCTGTGCGATATATGATAAAAATGTATTACACAGCGTGTTTAATCAGTGGACGAGTGTCCACTTAAATAGCACAAACACATTACAAAACAAATAAGAGGTATAGAATGTCTGTGTTTAAGTTAGAGATTTATGTAATTTGTTTGTAAAAAAAAACACATTGTGAGGAGAGAATGACTTCTTATTATCACATTTTATCCGACACAATTCCAGCAGCACAATTTCCCTAAAAGTGAAGCATTTTGGAATGAATCTCTCCATTGTTACACCTTGGAAGAGCTCTAATTTGTTTATGAAAAAAAAAGACAACACACCATTTTTTACTCAAGCAAAGAAAGAGCATGCGGGATGAAAGAGGAGCGTAAGGTGTGGAGGCGAGGAAGACAAGATATGCAGGTGGGATGAGAGCAAAAGAGCAGCTGAGAAAACGAGCACAGGACGGCAGGCTGAGCGAAACAAACTGACCCCCTCCATCTCCAGCCTCCTGTCTCTCATAATTGCAGCATCTCCAAAACAACCAAAACAAACCAAATCAGGCCTTAATGTATTTCGCTGTCACAACTGCCTGGCGGGAGCCAAATGGCTGCTCCCAGAGTGAAATGTCTTTTTTGTGGTAAACATGCCTCTCTGCATGGCAGACAGCAGTTTGGGCCCTCCCCCTCTCTCGCCTCTCCTCTCGTTTGTTCTCTTTCACTTTCCATCTGTTTATTTCTGAGGTAAAGAGAGAGAGAGGCACTATGTGGATGTCAAAGCTTCTCACACATTCCTTCCCCTCCCCTCTGTTCTTATTTGCTTTTCTCTTTTAGTTCGGTGTCTTGGTATTCAAGATGCTGACACATGGCAAACGTGTCAATGTGTTAAATTTTTGAAGGAATCTGAAACATTAATGGTATTAATATAATACTGAAGGGGGTCTTTATTCTTTATTTGTTAAAACGGGAGATTGATTTCCGGGACATATACAACACGGACGTTATCATGAGCTCGACACGTAGTGATTCTTCAGAGTTCTCCAACGGTTACCTTGGCGAGAAAAGAAAAAAGTGATTTTATTGCTGCCATTCAACGTTGTGAAAGACATCAATTCTATGTTCCATAAAGGGGCAGGGACAAAATACTTCAAAGATCTTTGATGGTATATTGCAGGAACAATATGCTCAACAAAAAGTCAATGGCACCGGTTCGGGGTCATGTATTTCTTTTTTTCAGCGTTCAACCCAGAAAACATTTTAAATCTTTCACCATTTTTCTGCAAAAGCACAGTTTTTGGAAGTTGCAGCAGCCAGCTGAAAAGAAGCTGACGCAGTAATACATTTTGAATAAACCACCGTGCACATTCAAACATTTTAATGAAAGCAGTCAGCTCAATGGTTTTCAACCTCTATGTTGTTCTCATAGTCTGCAACCAACACTGCTAGTTTTGCTAACCGATGCCTCCACTTCAGATCACACGCTGTGGGAGTGCCACGTTCAGGGAGTGCCATGTTCAGGGAGGGTCAACGTTCAGGTAAGGCCAATGTTCAGGTAGGGCCAATGTTCAGGTAAGGCCAATGTTCAGGTAAGGCCAATGTTCAGGTAAGGTCAACGCTCAGGTAAGGTCAACGTTCAGGTAAGGCCAACGCTCAGGTAAGGTCAACGTTCAGGTAAGGTCAACGTTCAGGTAAGGTCAACGTTCAGGTAAGGTCAACGTTCAGGTAAGGTCAACGTTCAGGTAAGGTCAACGCTCAGGTAAGGTCAACGCTCAGGTAAGGTCAACGTTCAGGTAAGGTCAACGCTCAGGTAAGGGCAACATTCAGGGACAACAGCCGTCCCTTGCTAGGGGGTTCAAATAGTTATTTCTTAAAAGATTTTTTTTTTTGTGAATCTCAAGATTTAACTGTGAGAGACTTGTTTATTGTAAATTAGATAAAAGGCTAAAAGTGTCAAATACTTCCCCTTCCTTTTGAATTAATTTATGTTTGCATGCAGAGTATTCTGCCGCTGAAATGCCCAAAAAAGATGAGTAATCAACTTCATGCTGCTTTGTTTCACAATTCTTTCTTCCATATTGTGCACAATATTACTTTTCTATTTAAATTTAAATTAGGCACGTATTATTTACTTCATATTGTTTTCTTCTTTTTTTTAAAATATATATTTATCTTACTGTCAGTATTACCTCTTTTACACATAATACTTATTATATACGCATATATGTTTCTTTTAATTCTATTGTTTTTTTGTTATTCTTCTGTATCTTTGATCAAACTCTGGCACAATCATTTCCTTTAGGATAAATACAGTTATATCGTATCTTAACATTTCTAAAAGTATCAATTTAATAAGCAAAACATACATATATTCCAGAAAAAAACTGTAAGCTTGACATCTAAGGGCAGTAAATATCCCTTTAGCTGCCGCCTTAAACTAAAGGTGCCAACGCTTAACAGTGCGGCTTCTCAGCTGGTCCTGAAAGACAAAATCACCTCCTAATAACAGACATATGTTTTCATGTACACAGTACATGTGTGTGTGTGTGTGTGTGTGTGTGTGTGTGTGTGTGTGTGTGTGTGTGTGTGTGTGTGGTGCGTGTGTGTACGTGTGTGTGTGTGTGTGTGTGTGTGTGTGTGTGTGTGTGTGTGTGTTTGATTGCAGGTTGCATGTCATGAGAAGGGATTAATAGTATTATAATGAGGCTTTAATGTTTATGTTCACAGGCAAGGAGACATGTACTATAAACCACCATTGACAGGTCTCTCTGACACACACACACACACACACACACACACACACACACACACACACACACCCAGAGAGAGAGACAAATAGATCAGAGTGTTTTAATGCCTCTCTAACAGTATTAATGACACGACTAAAGCTTATTAGGGGTTAGAGGATGTTAGCAGTCACTCAAACACAGAAATGTGTCTCACGGATGTGTACGTGTTGATGTAGCTAATCTAATTACAGAAAATAAAACATAACTCACTGTCAACTCCTTGTACTGTAAGTACATTAGCGGCTCTTTTTCAACTCGTAAAAAAGGTTTTTAAGTATTTCCCAAAACTGTTAATCTTACACGTTTCCCAGGGAAGTTAAATCCATCGGCACGACCTCTGACCCCTTTGAGTTTGCATACATTTACTCTTTTCTTCTATTACGCACATGTATCACTAGAACCAAATACATGTTGTTTTCCCAGCCCACAGAGCGTCGTCTCACATTTTTTTGACAGACTTTTTTTTCATTGGGGAAGTTGTCAGATTTTCTGTAGGTGGTACTCCTATCTTTGTCATATTAATGCTGCATTCAGCGGAAAATGGAAGTTATGTATCCTGATTGAAATATTTCTTATTTCCTTTGCGTTGACACCTCATGTTATGTTTATGTAATAGAAATGCCCAAATCCAACTTTCAATTTGTGGGGTCTCGTAAAAGATACACATAATCATTCAAATTTGTAATGATGAGACAAAAACTCATCATAATCAAATGCGTTGCTTGTCGGCCATTTTAAATTTTTGTGCGCAACTTTGTCTTTTGTCCTGCAGCGCTTCTGACTTCTGTCTCCTGTCAATAATGTGACTGATCTCCATTTATCACATCTCACGGCTGCTTCCGTGTGATATTGCGTCCGACCGTGCGTAATTGCCCCGGCCGCCTCCATCGCCTTCCCCCTGTGTGGGTTTTTGCAGTTGCCAGTTCAACCTCCATCAACTAGATCCATCATTCACACACAATCACATTGCTGTCATACGTTGGTGCGTAAGGGCTAGAAAACTGTCCTTCAAGTATCCTGCACTTGTTTTTACTAATACTGTGCATCAACGCTTGCATGTGGTAACCATGGAAATCCTTCCCATCACCCCCTTCTACATGCGGCACAGATGCCCAGCGCTCCTGTTGTGGAGGGAAAACACCTGCTGGATGTCAGCCTTTCTCAAGCAAATGGTAAAGTTAAAGAGTCAGAGTTTCCGTGGCCGTGCTCTAAACCTGTCTGTCTCTCTGCCCCCCCCCCCCCCCCCCACACACCCCCCCCACAGCCGCCCCACCTGACCAGGTAAGTGAATGAGGGCCCCGCCTTAGATCAACCTCCTAATGCCTCGCGCTCTCTCCGTCTGCTCTGCAAACTGCTCCACCGCTGCAAGAGCCAACCTGTCCCTCACGCGTTGTTTTTCTCAGTCTCCCTGCATGTGTGTGTGTGTGTGCGTGTGTGTGTGTGTGTGTGTGTGTGTGTGTGTGTGTGCGAGGGTTTGGGCGTTGCTCCGGCTAGTTTACTCTCAGAGAGCAAACAAATCTCTGATGTGTTTTTCTAGCCCTGACAACTGCGGCTGACACCGTGTCAACAACTGGGGGAAAGATATTTCTTCTTCTTCTCCTCCTCCTTTCTTTCCTTTCTTTCTTCTCCATCCCTGTACTCTCTCGCTCTCACTGTGCCTTTGTCTTTTATTAACATCTTTCATTTACTACATTCCTTTGTCTGCATTCATAATGTTCCAGTTCCTCCCTCAACTCTCTCTTTCCGTCTGTCTTCATGCCGACTGCGATCCTCCCTTCTCTTTCTTCCTTTGTGGGGACGGAGAGAGCCGTAACCACAGAGAGTTTCTATTTAAAGGAAGTGACTGAGCCCAGCTTTACACAACTGTTTAGTGATCTCTGTTGCCAATTTGTATCTGTAAGTCTTTGAGGATCCTGTTTGTGTGTTTGTTTGAGCCCGGCCAGGTGTGCTGGCTGAGAGCCAAGGCAGAGATAAAAACCTCAAATGCCATTTCCTATTATACATATTGCAGTTATAATAGTTTGCTTTGAAGTGTTTTTTTTTCCTCCACTTGAATTGAAAGTTTAGTTTGCGTAATCATCGAGGTGCTGAGTAAGTATCGTGGCCCTAGGGTTCATGAAAACCTTTCAAAATAAAGGTGCAATGCTGCGATGCAGGTGTTGCATGAAAAAGTTTCACCACCACAGCAATAACTTTAAATATCGTAATTTGGTTCAAACTAACACTTCATGTTAAATTAATCTGGGGATTATGTTCTCAATTATATGATTTGTTTACCTCTCAAAACGTCAGATAATGGTGAAGATCCCAAGTAAAACATTAACTTTATATATTTAAATATCTTGTTTTGTTTGACCAACCGTTCATAACGCAAAGGTAAAACATTTACATTTGAGGGAGACACAATGCTCTTATTAATGGCTTATTAACTTATGTTATGCAGTCTATTTCATCTTATTGTTATCCTATTTCATCAATGGTGTTTAATTCTCCATCGTATGTTTGCCCCTGCTTGTAGAGCCTTTGTGCTGCATTTCTTGTATAAAAAGTGTGATGTTAATAAAGTCACAACTTTTTACATGAAGCTGAAACCAGAGAATGTGTTTCAAACTCAAATAATCAATCAATTATAACAATATTCTCGATTGCGCTCCATATAGTTTCATGTAAGGACCGTTTTGTTCAGAACAATATCCTCCATCCTCACAGCATATCTTTACCTCTAAACAGTAGAGATGCCTGTCACTAAGATTTATAATCACGACAACATAACAGATTAGTAATAACATGTGATAAATCCATGGTTAGGTTATGGCTTCATTTCAAACACACAGTATATGTGTTATGTTTATAAAATACAATTATTTGATTTGGTTGATAATTGAACAAATTAGGACTTTTTGCAGACACGGATTTAAACTCACTCTCTGTAAAGACTGAAGCTTAAGAGACATTCTAGAGCAGGGGTGTCAAACATACGGCCCGCGGACCGGATCCGGCCCGCCAGGGGGTCCAGTCCGGCCCGCGGGCTAATTCTTAAAATAGAAAAGAAATAAAACAAATGCTGAGGTGGGATTCAAACCACTGATCCTCTGATTGAAAGTCAGGCATGCAAACCATTGAACCACAGTCACAATTATTTTTGACATCTGACATTACTAGAAATATTGCTCAACTGCGAGGGCATCTGCAGTGGAGAGCCCAGGCAGGTAAACAGCGGGCCGATGTCTGAATCTTTGGTCTTTATGTTCCTAGTTTATTGTAAAGACCTTAAAATAGGGTTCATCATGCAACAACCTAAAGACATATTGTCATTATGTATGCGTTTGACACCCCTGTTCTAGAGCAATGATTTTGTTTACGTTCTCTCTACAGATCGAGGGTTTGATTCCAGAAATAGACATTAGATTTTGTGTTTCCACAAAAGGTGGTATGTATCCAAAATACTGGTGGTATGTTAAAACATTGTTTAACTGTTATGAGTTCTGAATCATTCCCTCACGTCTGCACACATGCATGCAGACACACACACACACACACACACACGCACACACACACACACAGAGGTGTTTTGACCGGTATGTCAGAGTAAAGAGATCAGCGCAGACCACCCCAGAAGAAGGGAAAGGATTTAACATTTCTAGGTTAAAGAGAAAGTTGTATTGTTGAAATTCAGCCCCAAAACTCTTTGCACAATCTTAAAAGTATACGGAAAGATGGGAGTTTTCATTTCTATTTTTTAAAGAGCTGTTGAGCGACCAAACGCTTGAGAGACAGTGCGAAAAAGTAACTGCTGGAGAATGTCAAAAAAGCCAAGGTCGCCTTCTCTGTGACAAAACTTGAAAAAAAGTGTTTTCTTTCTGAAGTGCCGCTCGGTGATAAATGCACCTGTGTTATTAAAATATTGGGTATTAGTGAGTAGAATGGGATGCAGAGAAGTACAGAAAGAGGCAATGAAAGGAAGAATGTTCCTTGACCTTTTTACCCCCCTGAAGCAAAAAGATGAATCAAACAGTTCTGAACTTTTTGAGCATTGTTCCCGGTCTTTTACTTCAGCTGTGAACAGCAGCCGCTACCTTAAAAGCTTAGTCTGTGAACCGGACTTTAAAAAAAAACTGCCTTAGAAAACAGAAAATGATTCATGCCCTTTGTAAAGCTGATTAAAACAGAAAGTGCACATCAATGAAGAAAATATTAATAAACAATGTTTTTAAAACAGTAGCATTTTTAGAGAAGTTGACTGTCATAAACGTGTGCACTGATTGGAGAATACATGTGACGTTGTGTCAAAAGTCCATTGTTTCCCTCCGTGTACGTGTGCTGCCTGCTGTCTAGTCTGAGGGCAGAGACGCCCTTTTTTTCTGGACAAATACCTTCTGGGAAACTTCCGCCCCACCCCAAACCACTTCTATCACGGGCCCAGACAATACACACGCACAAAGGGCTGGAAAAGGTCAAGGCGACACGCAGGCGCTCACACACTGATGCATGGACAAGAAGAGTGCACGTGTGTCGGCTACATCGCTTGTAGTGAACGTTAAGGTAAAAAAAAAGCACCATTCAAACTACGCCAAATTATTTTTTCCAAAGTAAAAGTGTTGATATGAGGCTGTGATCAAGTTTCCCCCATGCTGGCTTTCCTTCTTTAGATCCTAATGCTGCGTTCACAACAAAAGCGTTGCAAATGTTCTTCGTGCCTGAAAGGGGGCGTGGCTTATCTCCGTAAAAACAGTTACCGTTTCCGTTTTTTCGCCATTGACTTTGCATGCAATCTACTCAAATCAGACTCTTCTGTGTGAACGCAGCATCACACTCACATGTTCAGATGTTTGTCATGAGGGTTTCAACACTACAGAACATTACAGGAGGGGCTCACGATGGAACATATTTGACCTTCTTCTTTTATGTGTTTTCTTTAAACATATTTCTATTGGCATTGAGTTTTATTTGGACTCTTCAATGTTCACAATCATAGCACTAAAAAGCTAGTAGATACACAATTGATGTGAAGTGCACAAACACGGCAAACAGATTGCTGAGCGGTGTTTTGACTACGAAGGTCGAATTCAAAAGCTCATCTATGGATATAGTGTATCCATAATGTTCCTTTAATTATATATATTCTTTATTTTTATTTTAACATCATACTTCATTGAATGTAATCTAACTATAGCGGTCACAAAAACGCTACAAAGTAAAAAGTCACATCTAAAACTTCAAATCGTACACACACACACACACACACACACACACACACACACACACACACACACACACACACACACACACACACACACACACACACACACACACAGTTTGGAATGAGCCTGTCTGCTGCAGTGTGTTGACAGTGAATCCGGTGACAGACGAGCTTTAAGTCAACACGGATCTCCAGTGACAGCTCCGATTTGATCTCGGACCTGATTGTCACTTCAGGTGTGTTGCACCAATTATTTGACATGGTTCTGGATGTAAAATAGACTTAAGATCTAAATCACTATCACTTCCAAAATATAAAATAACATTTTCCATGTTCCATGTTGAATGGGCTGCTAGACCAAGCTGTGGAAGGACAAAGGATCTCAGTGCACCTGTTGCAAAACACTTTGAGGAAGCAAACCAGGGGATTCTGTTTTCAGATTACTCAGGAACAGAAGCACAGCTTTTAAAAGTGAAATCTTTAAAGGGAGGCGTATTCAGTCATCACCTTGGGTACTATATCAACCATTGGTGCAGTGAGAACCATAACGTAACCATAATAACCATTTCCCCTGAAAATTGTTTTTTTTCACAAAAGGTGAAAACCTTTAGACCTCTAGATTCATGAATAGAAAGAAGAGTGAAATACTGATGTGCACATGTGTGATGCACCGGCCTCATATTTGGGATTGTTCAGTGCCAACGTGCCAAATCTTCTAAAAAGAACCAGTTTTAACCATCAGATTGACACATTTTGGGTGCTACTCTGACCATTTTGTCATAATGATTAGGTACAATAAGCAACACACCAATCTCCCAAACACATTCTTTTAAAAAGGAAATCTTTTAGCATGTAAGCAGACACGGGGAGCAGCGTCGCTGTTAAAGTTATCACAAAGCAGGACGGTGAGGGGAATTTCCAGTTCATCGAGATGTTTAGTTTTTCCCAGCGTGGAAAGACGGTTTGTAGGAAATGAAGGAACCGCTTCAAATTTCCGGTGCAGCAAATATAATACCGGACAAACTCGAAAATGAAGTTGACATTTGATTGGCTATTATTAATAAGTTGGAGAATCATTGCGTGTAAAGAACACCGTGCACCTTCTCCTCCGCTCCTCTGTCTGTGACACAAAATGTATTGGAAAAAAGATAGATGTTATCGTTTCCAAAATGTACACCATGTTTTTATTTGACGAATATTCTGCTTAAATCTACATTAGCTAGCGTTTAGTCTTGGAAAAAATACTGAAATTCACTGTGGCCTAGCAGCAATCTAACAGCACCATGACTTATACACTTATATAACTATAATAACAAACTACAATAACACAAAATTAAATTTTCCCCATCTTTGTAGGGGCATGACATGAAGGATGACGACGGACATTCAGAGCTCCATTCGAAAACCTCAATAGGAACTTTGAATGTAAAAAAAAAAAAATTACATTCGGCGCAGCCTTAGAAATTTGCATATTTTAATTTATATGGGTACTGCTGCTGCTACACAAATGTGCCAAATGATTAGAGTCCTTGGAGGATGAAGGCATTTCCACAGTTGGAAGGCAAAACCTTCAGTGCACCGTCAAGGTGCTCCCCTTTTGTTTTTTGCATATAAAATAATGGCAAAATGTCATGTTTCTCTTGAATATTGAGGTAATCCAAAAGAAACACAACATATTAGCATTATATTACTTTTCTAACGGGATACTTGGATTAGGTTACTGATTACATTTTTTAACAGGTACCATTTTTAAAGTCACTCTCCCAACCCTGGTGACCCCTGGTAAGGGTCAAACTCAAGCCAAGGTGATATTGAAGGTAATATTTCACAATCTAACACAGGTTATTGTTGTTTTCTTCCTCATGGAACCAGCAGCTCAGGTCTCACGAACGCTCTGCATGACAGACATGTTGTTTACACCCTTTTCGGAAGTAGCTTATTGTGGTTTCAAACCTGAAGAGTGACAACGCTGGTGAGAATATTTCTCACGCTGAGGTGTTCCGCTTGTCACTACAGCAAAAGTTTCATTCCCACAAATGCTTGAAAGGCATTTTGAAAAAAATTGCGTAATACATTCTCCCATCATTACGCCTGTTACAATACAAGTTTTACTACCAGCTTCATACGCTCTCTCAGCTTTGGATCTTTGGAGCGGTTGTCTGAGTAGCTTCCTGTTTTGACGCCGAGAACAATAACCTGAAGTGATATATCGACTTCGAGGTACTCACCTCATTTTGTATGTCACTGTAACTGTCAGACTCGGGGTGGGTCAGGATTGGGCGTACTGAACGAGGATTAAAGTCTAAAATTAGGCGGAGGGAAGGGGAAAGTATCAGGTAAGTCTGTACTGTCTGAAAAACAATGATCGTTTCCTGCCTGGGTTCAGTGTAATATAATTTTGGATGAGCTGACCTGAATGGAATGCACAGCTAGCATAAAATATGAATCCCAGATTTGAATGGAATGCACTGTTAACTGAACGGATTAATAACAGATTTGACGTGAATGGTCGGGTGACTTAGAAGAGAGGAAGAGAGTGACTCGTCTGGGAGATTCCTCCGAGGCTAAGCAGCGCTCACACACAACATGTACACACATATGTTAGTGCACACACCCAAGTTCCCTATCACACACTCACACACACACACACACACACACACACACACACACACACACACACACACACACACACACACACACACACACACACACACACACACACACACACACACACACACACCTGACTTCCTCTTGTTGTTATGTGTGTTTTGTCAGTCTAATCTCTGCTCTAATCCTCACACTGCTGCCAGACAGACAGGCCCACCCAGGTGAATGAGCCTGAACTTAAGTACAAGTGTGTGTGTGTGTGTGTGAGAGTGAAACACACAGCTGGTGGTTTAGGTCATGTGACTTGAATGACATGCGTGACATGGGAACATTCAGATGCAAATGTGAGCAACGTAGAAAGTGAGGCCCGTCCACTAAATCAATAAAAGACAGAGTCACAGCATGTAAAGGCAGCAGCATTTATGCTGCAAATTCAATCCCTTCCAAAGGAATATCGTCACGATTGGTGGATCCACCAACGTGAATCCATGCAAAGTCCTGTTCAACTTGGGTGAACTTTGACCTGAGAATCTGCACCTTTGAGCAACGGCAGACCGTCTTGACCGAGTTTGTGTTGGAGGGAACAGAGAGCCAGCGTTCAAAACGGAGGAAGCTTTTGTCGCTTTCTAGTCGTGTTGCACCTCAATCTCATTCAACCCCCACGGTGCGCCACAGAAGAGCGACACTTTGCAGACAGTTATGAGACGGGAGTCTATGCTACAAATGATGCCCTATGGTCTCCTATGGTCTCCTGCCATTCCAGCAAATGTTACTGTGTCCACGAATCCATGGGACATCGATAGAGCTACCACGCTGGAAGAAAAGACAGAAACGCATAAAACCGTAAAAGTCGTGTTACAAGCCGCTCCTACCTTCGGTCAGTATCCCGCTGTAGCAAACTAGGGGCAGCGCTAGCTAGCGCTGCTACTAGCTCCCCGCTCCTGCTGCTGTAGATCCCGCTGCTGCTGCTACTGCCCGCGTCCCATCTGCCCAAGTCGGTCCCGCTAGCTTCGGTGGTTGTCGGGGAGCTAGCGGAGCGTTAGCGGAAGTTAGCGGGGGACTAGCATGAGCGCCAGCTGGCTACAGCGGGGAGTAAACAGGGACACTGACCGAAGGTAGTAGCGGCGTGTAACCCGACTTTTACGGTATGTGCTTTTGTGTTGGCTTCTCAAGAACACCAGTAGCTTGACTGTATTGGTGCACGAGGGGAACGGTTAGAAACGAAGATTTTAAAGCATCCATGAACTTTTTTTAGGCCTTCAGTTGGTGACTGTAAAGTAGCAAAATGCCCTTTTACTTTCAGCACCTTCACTTACATGAACACGTGATGTATTTCACTGAATACGGGGCGAAGAGGAAGAGAAGGTTGCAAACTACTGACCAGGATGTCGCAGGTTTGATCCCCTGCAGCAGGCAGACACTGAGCCTCTACCTGAAGTCTTGCTGTGAAACTGCACATGTTCTGTATGTCTGACATGCATAGAAAATGCATTTGTAATTATTATGTGTCATGTGGTTATCTGGCTCCTCAGCACCCCAACTCGAAAAGAAAAAAAAAAAATATCCCACCGAAGCGTAGTGTGTGAAGTGTAACTTTGAAGATTAAAAAAAAATAAAAAATACATTAATCCATGTTGTAGCCGTTCTCAGCTGACATTAAAAGCTGAGTTGCATTTTATATTCAACTGAGACATGCTGCAACTATTCTATATTCCACATATGACAAACAGCTAATCCTTATTTATGCCTTGCGAAGCCCGTCATATATTAAGCTGCAGTTACATTATGGCCAGTGGCAGGTAAAATACAGTAAGCCTGACTGGATTTGGCAGCAGTCTGAGACACAGACGGTGAAAAGAGTTTCCTTCCAAAATGAAAGATATCCTGTTTATTGCTGGCACCTTGCCTTAAAAACAATTGTTGGCATGAGCGTGGCGGGAAGCCATTAGTTACCTTGATACATCAGTGATGATGATGATGATGCTTGTGATGTGCTAATGTGTTGTAAACCCTCACACGTGGGGATTTAAAGAGATCGTACATAAAAATGAATCTGAAAAAAGTGTTAATGTGGGGAAGCAAGGCAAAGAGGGCAAGTCAATAAACTGGTGTACACAATGTTCAGTGTATTAATAACCACAGACGCAAAGACACACTTCAGGGTGTGGATCCAGCCACTTTAACAAGGCTGTCAATCCAGTCGATAACATTTTCCTTGCCAGACAAAAAGGCGAAGACAGTATTGACGAGGACGCAAGACAAGGGAACGGCATCGATTCAACATTTCTTCTAAAAACAATCAATTATTGCTGTATTTGTAAATGTTCTTCCACACCCTGAGTGCAACGAGCATCTTACTGCAGATATGTCACGTTATAAGTACTTACATTTGAGTACTCTCCGATAGCGAGTACCGATATGAGGACTTAATAAGTTGGAACAATGACATTGACACCATGTAATGAACACGTTGATGAATGAATGAATTCATTTTAAAAGTCGTTTGTCGGAAAACAGCTGGTCCACCTTAAAAGCTCAGCCCACCTTTAGTGAGCCTGAGCTGAAGTAGTTGCTAACTCCGCTACTGATTACGTCATGTGCATCTCTGCACTGTAAACCACTGTACTCCTTTAAAACAACAAATACACTGCAATACAGAACTCCTTGTACATGCACTCTATTAACATAGATACAGATGAGTTACATGTCTCGTTTAAACCTGCATTCCTGGATGTGTCAGGAGATGAGCCCCCACCTCCATTTCACACAAGTTTCTGACTGAAACACTGAGAGGCTGATTGCAGGTGAAGAGGCCTCTTGGTATGCTGGGTAATTTACATGACATGATTACACCAGAAGCCCTTTCTTTGTAGTGTGTGTGTGTGTGTGTGTGTGTGTGTGTGTGTGTGTGTGTGTGTGTGTGTGTGTGTGTGTGTGTCTGTGTGTGGGTGGGTGGATGGGTGTCTGAGCATGTGTGAGTAAAGGAGAGAGAGAGAGAGAGAGAAAAACACATGGAGGGAACAGGGTTTGGAGGTAATATGGTGCTAAACATCTGTGAGCTTGATGACACTCACTTATAACAACGAGAGGAAAGGTGGGAGGGAGTCATGATTGAAGGAAGAAAAGAGGGAGGACGGGGGAGATGAAGGCTGCAAAGAGAACGATGAAGACGAAAAACAGCAAAAATATAGATGAGACTGAAAAGGAATAGGGAGCAGAGATGGAAAAAGACATTCATCAGACGCCCCCAAGATACCGAAGCTAAATGTACAAACATCAAAGACAGAGCGAAAGACTGTGTGTGAGTGTGTGTAGGTGTGTGTGTGTGTGTGTGTGTGTGTGTGTGTGTGTGTGTGTAGGGGCAGACAGGGCAGGCTGCATGGTCTGACTTGCAGTAAAAAGCACCTGAAGAAACAACACGAGACTGGCCCGATAACATCTGCCCTTCCAGCTGTGTGTGTGTGATATTTTTTTTGTGTTTGTGTTCAGAAATCTGACATGCAGATTCATATGATTTATTGTCATATCGTGCACTGCAATGTCTGATTGTTTTTCTTCGATGAAATCTTAAGGTACTTTGAAGCAAAGGAAATGATCGTGTCTTGATACGGCGCTCCTGTATCTACAGCATGTTCTGTGTCTGCTTGTTTCAGCACATCACTTTAAGTGTCTCTTTGATTGAGTGAGTTTCTGGCTGTGGATGTTGCTGATGTCACTATTCACCAGAATATGATGTTTTGTGCATATGCATATATAACATTTTACCATTAGATCGCATACAATGTTTTACGCCACAATTTACATTTGTCATTGAAAGAGCGTCGAATCCATATGCAATATACCTCCTTTTACACTTAGACCTAGTTTATTAATAATAATAATAATAATAATAATAATAATAATAATAATAATAATAATAATACATTGCATTTGTATAGTGCTTTAAAAGGTACTCAAAGACAAACAATAGAAATGTACAATTACAGTCACTGGCCTTCAAAGGGCATATGGTGGATACCAATCTGATTTGAAAAAAGCTTATCTCAAATGCATCCAAGAAGAAAGCCTGTCCTCGACCAAAGACATTCTTAGATATGATTTTGTTGACTAAAGATGCCATATGCATCTTAGAGGGATGGATGCTTTTACACCTTTTTAACGACTGGCTAGAATACGTCTCAGGCCATGTCCACGCTACTACGTTTCCATTTTAAAACACGTATCTTTTTGCTACGTTTACACTGAGGGTCCACACTCTAAACGTCAGAGTTTTACAGCATTAGAAGGTTTGGAGAACTTTGAAAACCCCGTGTTACGTCCTGGTGTGGACGGGTTGTGAACGGAGAGGTTTGGAAACGATGACGTAGACGCCCGCGTTCGCTACTTGATGGGGTCTCAGCAGCCACGACAAGTCCTTCCCTGACTCGCCACGCCCCGGTCACATGACCCTTGTCTGGACCAGCAACAGTTGCAGTGCAACTAAACCAAGACAATCTGCTTCCTGTTTACACTGTCACGTGAAAACGATGCTGTGGACGGAGATCGTTTTTGTTTTAATACTTGTACATGGAGTCCGGATTGCCTTGTGCATCCTTCATTGCGCATAGTCTCAAAATCCAGCCTGATGTATTCAGTACCTCATAGTAAAGTTCTGCAGGTGGAAACACTGCGTGACTGCACACACAAAATGACACAATTGTGTCATTTTGTGACATTTTGGTGTTTGAGAAAACACTATGCACCTCACGTCACTGTTCTTACTTCACCTCTTGCTTTCTCTCCCAGGCAGAGGTGGATTAGCAGAGTTCTGCTACGTTTACCTCCACCTGTCAACGAGGCCTCGTGTGTGTGTGTGTGTGTGTGTGTGTGTGTGTGTAGCTGCGTCCATGTGTGTGTGTGTGTGTGTGTCCTGTGCATTCAGCCATGAGAAGCTAGCGCTAAGACCCTGCATCATGGGTTCTGTGTGGGTGACAGCTAAACAGTCCCACCCAGAACACACACACATACACATACACACACACACACACGGACACACACACACACACACACGGACACACACAAACACTCTCTCAAAGTGATGCTTTTAGACAGTTAAGCCAAGTAAATGCTTCGGGTATCAAGTACCATTAGCGGCAATGCACTCAGAATATGAAAACCTGATGCTGCTTTTAAGTTTCTGTTTCCACTTTCAGCAGCCGAGAGGAAAACATGGAGAGACGGAGAGAGAAAAAAGAAGGAGAGAGTTTGTTGCCTTGTTGTGTGGTCCCGTGTGAATGTGAGGGAGCTGCACCTCCACGCCTCACTGCCATCCTTCCTCCTCCTCCTCCTCCTCTCCCCCCAGCTCTCAGAGCCTGCTCCGGCCTGTTAGCAGGAAGTGTCCTCCCAGCTGACACATACATACACACACCGTTTTAAAACGTTGGCCGCGAAATGCAAACATTTCACTCAAACTGCAGAATTAAACATGTGTCTGAATTCATCCCGGGAGGAGGGCCTGACTGAGTGATACACACAATTTAGCGTTAACCAGGAGAGTAAAGTGAGTTTCACAAGGTGGTGCTCTTTTGTCTGTTGAGCAATGCTGGCCTTTCAGCTTACTTTTACCAATCAGTAACTGCTATTTGTTTGCGACAGATGTCAAACAGGAAAAACATCTTCTAAAAATGTTGTCAAATTGTTGTAAACCGCCAGACAAAGTCAGTTTCTGAAGAGATATGAGGCGAGAAGAAGGCTCTGCATTTGGAGATATGATTTATTGCAACATAACTTTGATTCAATAGTTGATCAAAGCTTTTCATGGTTTGATGAATATTGATGATTCAATTATTATTCTTTAAATTTGTTTTAAACACACTCAAGCATTGGAGAGTTTCTCCAGTTTTTAAAAAAAAAGTGATATATGTTTTGCTGAACATGCTATTCTTTAAAGGGAAAGTGCTCATAGTGTTGAACCCACTGAGTCAACACATAACTCTGCATCTCTATGAACCTTTTAGCTCATTATTTCTGAGTGTTTCTACTCTTATCAACTCTTATCTTTCTTCGTATCAAAACCAGACAACAATCGTTCCCTGACCTTAACCAAGTGCTGTGAGTGTCTATAAACAGAGAAAAGGGATTAATAATGTGGAAGTCAATATGAGCGAATATTCTATTTTAAGATTGGACATATAACATTCATTATCAACGTATATTTGACTAATATATGTACATCAAAATGTTTGCAGATTGCCAAGCACATCAACTAGTAAAGTCTAGTAATTTGCCACACACCCTTTTATAAGAACTCATACGGAGCAGGAGGAAGAAACGCTGCAAAGCAAGTTGATGTCCACCGTCGTGGAGCCGTTATCTCTGACTTAGACTTTGTTAAGCCAGAAAGTCTCACTCTGTTTATCTTTATTCGTGGTTTCCCCTTCAGGTCAACTGAGTTATTTATGCATTTTACTGTAACTTTCCCCTGTGAATTCAGTGGCGGGTGGTTTGCCTAAGTACCTGAATTAGAGAGAGACAGAGAAGACACAGAGAGAGAATGTGTGTGTGTGTGTGTGTGTGTGTGTGTGTGTGTGTGTGTGTGTGTGTGTGTGTGAGAGAGAGAGAGAGGTAATTAGAATCCAGTGATTAATGTTCTAATGAGTTTATTCTCCAGGGGGATTAGCATGAAGGCTAATAGCAGCTGTGCTAAAAACATCCCCAAAAAACCCAAAACACAAGAGACAAAAACACAGGCACAGGATTTACTGGTCCGAGAGAAGAAAAACATTAGTTTGTTGTTGTTGTTTTTAAGAGACTTCATTCTGTTGCTTTCCCGCCGACTTTGGGACGACCTCCGCTCCACCGCAGGAGTTTATCTTCAACTCAGCAGCAGCATTAAGGCGGAGACGGAGAAGAGGCTGAATCTGGCAATTTTTTAACGTTTATCGAAATTTTTAAGTGTAGAAATGAGAATCTATGATGAGAAATAACAGACATTTTTTTTTTTTTATTTGTCTAATGTGACTAACTGCACAGTGTTTTCTCAGCCAGTTTCAGCAAATCAGACTCAATCTGGTGCAACGCCTCCTGCTATTGTGAGAAATGATTGTAAATATTGCAAACAAACAAAAAGGGTGGGTGGGCAGGGTGAGGACATTGAGGTGAGAGGTGGGAGAAACAGATACGGAGGCGAAGAGAAGAGGGAAAAATATATCCTTGTAACCAATTGGTTTTTGAAGTGATAGGGAGAGTGACATTCGGGTTGGCTTAGCCCTTTTCTGAAGGAAAAGGAGAGATTAAGACAATCCGCAGCGAGCCACCTTCCCTCCGCCGAGGTGCTTAGGGACCCTGGGAGCAAAGAGGATTGTGGGAGAGAGAGGGGGCTTCTGGGTAGCGACGCAGGGCATTAGCAGTAGCGTGCTCTACCTGAGGCTGACAGAAGGGAGACCACACCAGCAGCACCGGACCCTTTTGTTGACTGGCTTAGTCGTCCTGTCTCACACAAACACATGGACTCAATCCTGTAAATACATTTCATGCATTATCATATGGTAATGAAGAGGGGCATAGACACACCGGCACACAGACACAAAGATGCACACATGAACCTACTGTAAGGCTGGACTGGAGATTTGACCGATGCCATGGGAATCAACATCAAAACCGTATGGGTTTTTATCACTAAATGCTAGTATTTATTACTAAAATGCTATCCAAACAGCCCTTAAAATAAGGAGTAACACATTATTCATCATGCATATTAATAATAATAATTATGATTATTGGAGTTATACTCTGACAGATAGCCTTCTTTGAGGGTGTGTGATTCATTCAGCCCTCTGAACAAAGCCGGGACTTTTATTTGATATGTTTGCATGGGCTACAATCTATGTATTTATTTGTTAAAAGGCCTACATTTGAGCAAATTAGTTTTCATGGGCTATTGGATTCATTTATATGACATGATTATTGCACATTTTGCTGCTGTTTACAGCTTATTATGTGCATAAATGAGAATACAATGGCTTATTGAGTTTGCATCAGATAGATTGTGTTTAGCTTCTAATATTTTCTATGATGATAACTTTAACGTTTTAGTTCATTAGACCATTTCCCAACACATTGCTAAGTTATATTGATTTCTTAATCATTGCTTTCCACTGATTGTCCTTCACTATAAAAATGTATTAATCAACTATAAATTAATTTGAGACCGTTAAAGACATGGAATGCTTAAGAATCCCCTTGTGTTTCCTTTATAGTCTTTATTAAGTTTGTTTTGTTCATGGCAACACAGCTGAGAGGCAGCATAAAGTACGGATAAGAAGTGTAAGCGTCTAATGGTTAATTTCATCGTTTATATCTGCAATGTACATGTCTGCTGCAAATATCCAGATAATAACACTTCTAATTCCTTGTATGTGGATGTGCTGCATTTGAAAAATGAACTTTTCATTAACAAACTTTGTGCTTCCAGACTGGAGACACATCTCACTGCTAGACGCCAGGCCGGTAATCTCGATTTGTAGTTCAATCCAACAATTTACAGTCTGTTTGTGCAGACCGGCATTTTTTGTTGCGTGCAGAAAATATCACATTACGATCCCGACACTGTGTAATCACATTGGCTTTACTCGCAAATCTCATGCAAACGGTTGACTCCGTATTTTGATTTACATTTTCTTTTTTTTTTGCTGTACGTTGGTATTTTTTAACACTGCCAAGTTGTCGGAGTGCAGCCTAAATCTAATCTGGGTTCTGCTGGCTTGTACATTTGCCTGAGACATTGAGGAATTAGGGAGGAGATTAAGGTGTGTGCGGTAATCTAAAAGGATGTGTTGTGTTGTACGGCGGAAACAGGGATAAGCACGACTTTATGTGTGTGTGTGTGTGTGTGTGTATTACATTATACAGACTTTGGCAAGCGATCCATTTCCTCGAAGTTGTGCTTCCGACTGATAGTCAGACTCACATACACATTAATGCTTACACAGATGCTCATTAGTACACTGCCATTCATTCACACAGCGATCTGCCTCGACCGTTAAGATTAGTTGTCACTGTCTTTGTAGAGAGGGTGATTTATGTGTTAGTCGTAATGTCTAATTGTGTGTGAGTGAGTGTGTGTGTGTGTGTGTGTGTGTGTGTGTGTGTGTGTGTGTGTGTGTGTGTGTGTGTGTGTGTGTGTGTGTGTGTGTGTGTGTGTAGCCTCGGGGCAAAGCAGCACGACAGCTACAAGAGGCCTCAAAACAATCCATCCTTCCTTCTTTTCTCCCGCTCCGTCCTCTCGCGTCCTCCCAGTCCCGCATGCTAAGACGGATGATGATGGAGGCCTCTCATATCCGCTGCTCTATTTAAAACCAGTTGGTTTCAGTTACATCACTTCTCTGAGTGACATTCAGCTGAACAAGGAAACCTCCATCTTACACTATTTTTAAAATCGATCACCCTCCCAGAGAGGTTATCGTCACAATCGCTGTCCAGGGTGCTGATTCCAGAGCTGTCCAAGTGGCCAAGTGAGTTGATAACCCGATCTAATCCAAGTGTTTGGGTTATTAAAGGAATACTTCAACTTTTTGAGAAATAAGATCCCCTTTCTTGCCGGGAGTTGGATGAGATAACTGATACCATGTGTCATGCAGGTAAATACGAAGCTGTTATCAGCAGCAGGTCAGCTTTGCGGAGCGTAGACACAGGAAACAGTAACGGCTGGCCTTGCTGTCACTTCCCAGGAAGTTAATGTGCCCGACCAAGAAATAGTGCAGCACTTAACCCCTATGAAACTATCACGTGAGGTGGTTACGCTTCAGGTGTTCTACAGATTTAAAAAAATGGATTCTGTCACATTAGTTTGAAGGAATTCGTACAGATCCTGATTGCTCACTTTTGTCATGATCTCCGTGCCGAGCAACAACCGCTACAATCAGAGCTGCGTCTCCAACCCTACATTTCTCTTATTGTCCACTTTCCTCCCTCTCAGGGTCTCCTTCCTGTTCGAACCCTCGCTCACTCCATCCTTTTTTTACACCTCTCAATCTCTTCCTTCAACAGAGACGTACAAAAACACTCAAGCTTGATTCTGACAAGACGGAGGTGCTGATAAAACAATGCAAGAGCGTCTCAATAACATTTCTCCCCCGAACCACTAGTGGTCAGAAACTGCACAGGGACCCTTAAAACACCAATAATGTGCCTTTTCTACTTGTTTCCAGGGAGTTTTCTGTTATTTACATCCTATTATAATTCACTCTCATTTTACCAGTAACAGGTGGGCATGAAAGCCGTTCCCCACAGCGAGAGAAAGGAGCATGACGGATTGATGGTGGCACTAACGGTGCCAACCTCTCTGTGACAAGAAGAGGCAGCTGAAACAGACGGTCCCTCCTCTTCATTTGTGTGTCTATATGTATTTCTATATATATATATATATATATATATATATATATATATATATATATATATATATATATATATATATATGTGTGTGTGTGTGTGTGTGTGTGTGTGTTGTCACACCGCTTGGCAGGGGTGGCACAACCATCTGCCTGGTCAGGGTCTGCCCGTGTGTGTGTGTGTGCGTGTGTGTGTGTGTGTGTGTGCGTGTGTGTAGCAGACAGGCCGAGATAAACGGGTGATTGAGTGTTTGAGGCAGCCTGGAGTAACTGAATGGATCACTGGCACTGCCAACAACACACACACACACACACACACACACACACACACACACACACACACACACACACACACACACACACACACACACACACACACACCACACACACAGTCAGCTGTATGCACGAGACATTAGGCTATAGTTGACCTGCTTGGAGACAGACTGGGCACCGTGTTTGATTACAGCTCAGTGTGTGTGTGTGTGTGTGTGTGTGTGTGTGTGTGTGTGTGTGTGTGTGTGTGTGTGTGTGTGTGTGTGTGTGTAAAACTACTTGTGTAAAAAAGGTACTTCATCCAGGTTTTCATCAGTACTAATATTCATACTAACACTTCTGAGTGCAACACAAAGGTGGAATGTCACTAAATACATTTACTCAAGTGGCATTTCGACATCGGTCTACTGGTAGTTTACTTGAATAATTCCATTTGATGCAACTACATATAAACCCCACTGCATAATAGAGGGAAATACTCTTTTAACTCGTTACTTCTTACATAAAACAAACATATGCTATGTTTGCGTTATATGATACAGTGAGCTGCCGTAACATCTGTCATTTCTCCACTTAAACTGACTTTTTGTATTTTGGGGAATCAATGAATATTGTATTATCGAGGTGCAGTTTTCTTTACCAATAAAGTGACATGAAGTAGACCCAAATTCCAACCGGACGCTGCATTGTTTCATATCAGCGCTTCTCAAAGTATAAATTAAACATGATCCATCCAGCATGTGTGTAAAGATCAGAGAGACACTTAACAGCAAGTCTGATGTTTGACATTGTGCTGTCAGCTCACTGCAGAGACGCGGAGACAGAAGAGCACAGACCAGTAGATTGTTCTGTCTTTTCATCCCTGAGAGACTCACAGAGAAGCAGGGAACAGGAGAGCAACAGTATCTGCTGTAATCACACTTGTCTGTCTGCAGCCTATTGACTCTCTGGTTAACTGAGACCCTGTGTGTGTGTGTGTGTGTGTGTGTGTGTGTGTGTGTGTGTGTGTGTGTGTGTGTTTGAATGCCTGAATGTAGCATATACTCTATGTCTAACGCTGAACTCTATACCACAAAAGATTCTTTAAATATTATATTATTATCTTGCTAAAACCATTTTTTTCATAGGTTTTACTACACTCTTATTTGTCATTCACACATTGGCAATCATAACTTCAATTTGGTCAACACTTTTATTCTTACTTATACATGTCATAGGTTCATAACTGTACTTTTATTGAGATGCATCCTGTTCATATTGTGTTGCCATGACGTCCTATAGCTTCATAACATCTTCATATTTTCCCTTATATGAATGTAAACACAGAAGTAGCTAAACATATGATGTGAGTGTGTGGCCAAACTTCCTCTCCTCTGTGTCCTCCGCCCCTCTAGTCACTTCACCTATCCCTCTCTCCCTCTCTCTCTCTCTTTGTACAACCTCTCTCACTTATCTCCTTCCCTCCCTCCTTCCTCCCTCCCTCTCTTCCTACCTGCCAGCTGCTGTTCAGGGCCTCCTGGCTCTTACAGTTCCTCCCTCAGACAAAAGAATGGATAGAACTACAAAAAAAAGAAACGGAATGACAGCTCTGCAGTCCTTTGTTCCTCGCACCACTCTGTCTCCCACCATCGCATTGTTCTAGACTGGTTCTCTCTCGCTCTCCCTCTCTCTGCTCTGTGTCGTCCCTGAGGGAGTCTTCTTGGTCTCTGGTGTCCCCGTCTTGTCTAACGGCCACTCAGACCATCTTGTCTGCACAACTTGAACTACAATGGCCGGCTCTCTAACACAGGGCCAGCTGGGGCTTCATCTTCAGCCTTGTTGCCACTGCGGGGCTCAACCCCGGCTTCTCAGGGTTTATCCCTCATAAGCCGGGTTTCCATTACAGGGCCAGGTCTACTTCCACTTCCTCTAATCACACTCATATCTCCTATCACTCATTTCCCTCTCACATCCCTCTTTTGTTTCTTTTTATGTCAAATCTGTATGAACTGGCACATGATGAACGTATGTAGGACTTGTGAACTTAAAATGCATGTAATATTAAACCAATTTGTCAGTTGTTTATTCAAACCATGCCTCTTGAAATCTGTGTTTACTTTACACTACAAACTGATCTTGTCATTTTTTGTGAGGAGGCAGAATCCCTGTATGAATTATGTTCACTGGCAACAATAAATCTTCTCTTGCACTTGTGTTTGATGGAGTTGGTCATATTGGAGGAGGGAAAACAAACCTGCGTATGCTAAATATTAAAAAAGTGAAACAAAATCCTGTCTCATTTTCCTTATGAGGTTGATAGAAAAGAATGCAGCTACATTTCTTTCTGCGTGTATTGGCAAATTAGTAGTACACAATTTATTTTTTAGACTTTTTGACCATTTTTAATCTTTCCAAATACATTTTTGTTCATATCTACCCTCACATAGAGTTTGTTCTAAAAGAAAATAGAAAAAATAAAACTTTTTTTGCAATCCAATCTTCATATGTAACAAGTAGACAGAAACATGTACACTAATTACATTTAAGAAAAACAAGCAACATAATTAAATTAAAACATACCTAATATACCTCTTATATGAGGCATGTACCATAGGAATAGTGATTAAATATTAACTTAAGGAGTTACATACAAAGTTGAAAAATTCTGAAAAGGCCCTAACAACAAGAAATCACAGCAGCTCTACATTTAATTAAAATGCTCTTGAAACCAAGGGTGTCTCCAGCACAAGGCTGTCAGAAAATAATACAATCCTTAAATGAACACCTGTGCACTAACATGGTGGGATCCCATTGTTTGAAGGGTATTAGAAAAACTTTCAGTGCCTTGAAAATGTCCTCGAGTTCTTTCAGTGGCCGATGACAAAAAGAGATCGGCATGGATTTTAGGCAGCATAAACAATACAACTGATATAATTCAGTCTCCACAGCCTCAAGACAATTCATCGTCATGCCACCCAAAGGCTGCGAGACATCTGCATGCTGAGGACGCACAAACGACAGTTCATCTGTGATTCATTAGGGTCCAGTCAGCTTGTTCGGCCTCGGGGAGGCAGGCCGGCCGTCAGAGAGACACCTGAGATGTGTGTCGTCAGCACATGTGGGGGAAAGTTGCAGGTGAGAACATTTCTTTCCAACGAGCTCATATCCAGAACTAAGGCGCTAAAAAAAAAATGGACCACTGGATTGCCCAGATGCATGCTGGTCCTTTCGAAGTTCATAAAAACCTGGGGTGTGCACTGCCTAACCAATAAAAACAAGACAAATATGAGGAAAAAACTCTCTAAATAACACAAATACGTAGGATAATCGGAGTAGCGGCGTCCAGCAGCATAAGGTGTTCTGCTATAGCATTCATTTAAATTGACTGTAGACGACCAGAATCGACCAATACTGTCTCAATTATGGCTGAGTGGAAGAGATGATGCACTTATAACAACACAGCGGTGTTTATGCCCATGCTCCCTGATAAATCTGTTAATAGGATATTCTCTTAATCTGCCTGGATTTTAATTAAAATGTAGTCTTATTCTACCTAGTAATTAAGTGATCTCATATATATATATATATATATATATATATATATATATATATATATATATATATATATATATATATATATATATATATATATACAGTGGCTAAAATAAAGAATGGAACAGGGTTGAATGGCGGCTGACAATTTGTCAGAAGTAGTAATTTACTCTTCTTCCAAATGATCTCACTGATACAAGTAGATTACTGTGCATAACATGTGTCCCACGTCTCTGACGGACAAGCTGCCGAGCCGATGTGTGAACAAACGGGTTGTTTTGAGACAAAATATTTAAAGCCACAGCTAAGTGGTGTGTCAGTGTGTGCACATGTACTGAGTGACATATGACATTCCTCACAGGTGAGATGAGGAGTGCATTGTGGGAAGTGTTAATGTTTAACAGTGTGTACACATGAGGCCACGCTGACGCAAGACGGGAAAGAAGATCTATATATATATATATATATATATATATATATATATATATATATATATATATATATATATATATATAGAGAGAGAGAGAGAGAGAGAGAGAGATATCCATCTACTGTATCTATCTGCCTGTGTGTCTGTCTGTCTATCACTCTATCCATCTATCACTCTATCCATCTATCACTCTACCTATCACTCTATCTATCGTTACAGAGTTCCTCTTATTAACCTGTTGCCCTCGGGGACTTTAATAATACAGGAGGAACTAATTTTGAATTTGACACCAAGGATTGCCGGCCTTTAGCTTTCCAAAATACCCCCTCTATTATTTATTGAGAGAGAAAATCTAATATGTGAGGTCAGGCTGCTCTGGCAGAGGGACACATTGAAAGATGGACTGATGTGGAAAGATGCTGATATTCACACAGGCAGGCAGGTAAAGGTACACAGACTGTGGCCAGGTTTCCATCCTGAAGGCAACGCACGTTTTTGAGCGGATTTTCATCAAATCTACAAGATAAATCGTGAATAGCAGCGAGTGTATCCATCCACGACTGTTATGTGAATATTAGAAGTTGCTCCATGCTAATTCTCCAGTTGGGTGCCATGAAACTATTGCAGAAGAAGAGTGTGCAGTGAGATGACATTATTACAAGTTAGACCTCAAACGATGGGAAGCGATGAAGAAAATATGCCGGAAATATGATATGTATGTTTGTTTAATGTATTAATTTGAGGAAGTTTCCAGTCTCCTCATCGCTCCACACAGTTCTAATGTTTTTTCTGCTTCCGTCATCTTTTCAGTGGACATATCACCTGTTTCACGTACATCAAGATGTAATCACTAAGTCATTTCACCATTTTGTGTGTCTCAATACACCAACTTTTATACCTGCTTTACTAATTTAAGCTTTTGTTGTTGTTGAACATCACTTTCTCGGGCTCAACCTGCCTGAGTTTGTCTTGAGGAGCTCGTTCTGCTGCAGAGGAGGAAGGAGGAAGGAGGAAAGAGAACCACGAGTTCCTCCAGCCAGCGCTCCTCTTTCCTGCCTGACGTTGACGTCGTCTGAGGTTTCACTAAAACTACGAGCCACTGAACCTGAACCAGCCAGAGCTGCTGCAGCAGGAACAACAATGCTTCCATGCACTGGTGCATTTTGAGATTTTGGGCTATTTTGCTTCCACGTCTTCTTTCAGACTACTGGAAAGAAAATATAAAAAAATACATATCTCTGTTTAATTTACTAAACGTTGTTTATTTGTCTCTGTAGATTTCATATTCAGGCAACGTTTGCATTAGATAATGCTTCATAAACATATTATATTACATACATTATTTGCATTTTTGCACTCTGCTATTGTTTGTTGTTGCTGTTATTTTTATTTACACCTCACACACTTAATATGCACATACATACTTTTAAATTAATTTAATTCCTAAATTAATACTCTGTTCTTCTTTCTTTCATCCAGCTATTTTATTTTATTGTTAATTTTGTTGCTTTACTTTTATTAGTATTATTATTGTATATATCTTATATATCTTTCATCCCTGTTGTTTTTATATCTTATCTTATTTTCTGTGTAAATGGCTGCTACTCAACACGAAATGAAAGTATATATTCATTCATTAGCATTTTTAAACACAACATTGCATATTGTTTTGGGGATTATAACTAACCAGCTGCAGAAGTGTTATATGTATATATATTGGTAAAAAAAAAAAGTCAAACGTAAGCTTCAGTGTCTTCAAAACATATGATTTCTTAAGACACATACTCTAAACTAAAAAGTTCCACTTCAGGAGCACTTACATAAACCAAACTTTTTCGATTTCATTTCCTGTCCTGAAGGTTTTTTAAATCATACATTTTTGTTCATATTTATCATTCATTGCCATTTTTTATACGCCTTTTCTGATGTATGGAATGATTACAAAAAAGGGATATCCAGAAGAATTCTGAACCTACTTTTATCCAATGTTTACATTTCTATTCTGGAAACTCATGCAAATACTTTGATATTATTTTAAAACAGGAGACTTCGAACGATACAAATACATGTAATCAACTGGGGAAGTATTACGGAAGAATCCATTTCTTAAAGTGTAAGAACTTCTTCCATCACTGTCGAGCCTGACTGCTAAGGGATGGGTTATTTAATCCAGAAGCTTTCGGCTGGAATATTTCCCCCACCTCAACCCCCGAGAACGAGTTGTGACACACCTCCAGCAGGACAGGGGAGCTGAAGTTGATCTGCATGGGACTGGTGCGTGAGTATGATGTGGTATGAGGATTACTGCTGCTAATACCAGGTGTTAGGGAGCAATCACCCTACCCATACACACGCACGTGCAAGTGCACACACACACACACACACACACACACACACACACACACACACATACACGTCACAGCCCGTCTCCAAGCACCTCAGCTCTCCATCAGCACACAGGTTAGACAAACACAACTCCCACGCACAACTGTGTGACTCACCGCGCACAAACACACTCACACAGGTGTGCGCGGAGAATATGCACACCTGCGCAGAAACGAGCTCGGAGGGGAAAGCATGTGTACGCCGTCTCACACACACACACACACACACACACACACACACACACACACACACACACACACACATATCACAGTGCAAGAGCTGGCTGCCTGCCTAAGCTGCTAATTACAGCTGTGCGTGTGTGTGTGTGAACTCTCACTCTGACTGAACAACCCAATATTGAGAATGAGAGAGAGAGAGAGAGAGAGAGAGAGAGAGAGAGAGAGAGAGAGAGAGAGAGAGAGAGAGAGAGCCTCAGGGTAGTTCCTCCCTAATCCATATTTAATGGCTTATTATGGTACAGCCTGTGGTTGTGTTCTGCTTGTGTTTTCATTAGGCCGATTAAAGGGATATTTACAGAAACCTTCTGTTCTGTAAATAGTTTCTGAGTGTGTGTGAAGATGCTGCTCTCCAGCTGCACGGCCTTTGACCTTCATGCCCTTTTCTGGGTAATGTACAGTCAAGAATAAAGTTGCGTGCTCAAAGCCTTTAAGCCACAAAGTACAGTAGAGAAGCTCAGCCGCTTGTGAAAACACATTTTATTCTCTGGATTAAAGCAGAGCGCGCAAATAATTCAATTTAACCTTTCGTTCCCATCAGTGACCGGTCGTTTGTGAATGAAGGTCGGGATCAATTCCAAAGTGAGAAACGCATGGTGTGCTTTTTGTTTTGTTTTGCTCCAGCATGTAACACCAAATTAAAAGACTCTCTATTCTTTTTCTCGTCTCTATTTTCGCATGGACGTTCTTCCATGTTGCTTTCCCTAAACTCCAACTCTTGATAATTAGATGTCTCTTCTGCCCAACCTCGTGACCTCCATTGTCGAGAGTGCAGAGAGTGCAACAAGTGGAGGAGGCTGATTCAATGTGAGCAGGAGAGAGGAGTATCCTTGAAGCCGAGTCACAATAGCTGCTTGTGCTTATTCTGACACCACGGTGCTCAAAAGACACTTTGCCTTGTGTTGGCGAAGGCAGTTATACATGTTGTACCCTCTTTTCTATTAAATCCGTCAAATTCAAGTTTAAAGAGTATGATTTGAGACTTGGGCTGAATAATAAGGTTCAATTGGATGACGTACCTGAAGGTTTTCGCTACAATTTAGGTCCCATTTGAAAGAGTAAATGGCATCAACTTCAACATCAAGCAACCCTGGAAATGCTCAATCAATTGAATATAAATCACAATCACACTCACTATAATTAAACTAACAGGACTAATTGCGATATTAAATATATAGATATACTTTTAAAATGTGTGCTCCACTCCGCTTATTAACTCAACTGTATATCAAATCAAGGCGATCGAGATGTTTTGGCTTCACTTTTGGGAAACGCACCGGCAGCGGCAGCCTTTGAAGGTTTAGTAAAAAGTTGTATGTTACTCGTTTGGCCCGACAGAGAGCGGATCATCTGATCAGTCCGGTCTAATCAGAAAGTGGGCCAGAACCTCACAAATGTTGTGCTCAAAGGAAGCTGTTTTCCAAATTGGGGAAAAGACTGGCCAATCAGAGCACAGTGGGCGGGATTAAGAACGGGGATGTCATCTTCCGACATTCATTTAGGAAAAGAATAACAACGGAACAAGGTGATACGTTCTGCAATAGCAAATCTTAAATCTTAAATCATGTGAAAAATGTCACATGAAAAGTGTCAATCTGATTATAAATTAAAATGTAAATGTATACGTCTGTCACTACATATCGGTTAGGGCATGCTAACCTAAACTAAACGAACACACGGCCGGCCAACGCAAGAACAAGTTCGGACGTACCATTACTCCTCCGCATCTTTGCATAGAGAACAGTTGTTTGCCGCTAAATTAATGCTCTGAATATCAAATTTAGCGACTAAAAAAAAGGGAATAAAAAGGTCTCTGTGCACACTCAATGTACCAGTGCTATTTTAGACAAATCTGATCAGATTCACTGATCGGGACACATATTTATAAACAATACATGGTTTATTTCTGACCTATTTCTGATCTATTTCTCTATTGATAACCCATGACAATAAAGATAATTCATAATGTCTTCAGGAGCTTTTGAGGGATGTTTATTTCTGAAGCCTTCAATGTTAATTAAGGCTGTGCACAACTGGGAGCTTTTCTATGGCTGTAATCAACTATTATTCATGTGGAACTTAGAAAAAGTCAACACATTTAACACAATTTTCCACAAATGATTGTACATCCAGTAAAGCAAAACCTGGAGGTTTATAGTTCTCACACAACAGGAACACACTGCCTTCACCCTGTTTATCCACTCTGAGTGGAAACTTTAGCTCGTCGTCGCTCACTCACTCGCTCCAGTATTTCCTGACGACTTAGTCAACACTCAACTTATCTGCGTGCATGCTGGGTGTTTTGTGTGTGTGTGTGTGTGTGTGTGTGTGTGTGTGTGTGTCGCTGGGCCCCGGTGAGCCAGCTAAGCCGTCACTTTGCCTCAAACACGTGTGGAATTTTCCCTCTTCATGAAAAATAGTCTTGCGGAAAATTGGACCTCGAGGAGATGTCTTTATGATGGAAATATGGGTGTTTTTCTTTTCTTAACAATGTCAACTGCTCATGTGCTGCGTCTCCTCTCAGCTCTATTGAGCATTTTGGCATCTTTAAGCTCATTATTTTAGTTCTACAGCCAACAACTTCTCGATTTCAGATCACTCTCATCAGCATTGTTTCTGATCTGATAACTGTTTGAAAGATAATCTCCACAAACCAGAAATCACGTAAAGTGATGCTTATGACACCTGTTTCCTCGAAGGCACAACATCTTCATCTGTGGAGGAGGAGTTTGCTTTTCCTGTCGTCACATCTGTGGACGGACATTTATTTATGAAAACTGAGTGAATCTATAGCGTCTCAGCTTTGATTTACACATGTATTCTGTGTTATGATAAAATGACCACAGCTGCAGACAGAAAACTGCTTCGGGAAGGTTCTAGTTCACGTCCATCTCTAAGAACTTTAATATTTGAATGAACTAATCTCCTGTTTTTGTTT
>NC_136595.1:5580589-5593089 GCF_910589615.1 Taurulus bubalis
AACCAATTAGTTATTTATATTATTGAGGGACAGAGAAAATGTTCACAGAACATTACAGGAACTCACACAAAGCACAACCCCCTTAAGGAAAACTCTGTTCGTTCATTTCAATCCATAGTATGAAGAATATGAAAATGGTATGAACATCTACACAACAGTTCCAGCAGGATGTAATGTTTCATACACAGAGAATAAACACTGAGGGGCAGAATGTACATAAAGTCACAGCGATGGTACATTGAGTTGGGGGAAACCAGTGGCGGGCCTAACACACATAATTACAATAAAAGGATGAAAAATAAATAGAAATAAGGCACAAAATATAGTTACAGTATTGCACAAAAAATAAGGCACAAAAATGTGATGACAGTATTGCACAATCAGTGTATAACGTGCATTACATATATGAACTTAGAATATATGAATTTATAATATTAACCTTTTCATGGACTACAATTGTAGTTAATAAATAAGAAAGTGTTGCTTCACCTGCATTGATTTATCTCTTGAACTCTCCCACGCTGTAGTGTCTGTAGTTTTATCAAACTAAACTAAAATGATACATTTCTCTAGAGGGAAAAGCATCTGATATATGTAAGATAAAGTCCTGTTTATCTTACATAATGACATAACGCACACACACACACACACACACACACACACACACACACACACACACACACACACACACACACACACACACACACACACACACACACACACTCGGTGACCCTTGTGCACCCCACAACCCCCTCACGTTCCCCACCAACCCCTTGCCCTCCGACCGGCGAGTGGCAGAGGAAGACTCTGTTTTATTTGTTCTAATGAGTTTGGTGGCCTGGAAAAAAACAGACTAATATGTCGAAAGAGTAAATAAACAGGCAATAACTCAGACGTCAGAGGTATGTGTAGTTTTGTGCCTAGACCAATTATTAATGTTAATATTTATTCTTACTTTTTGAATTTTTTATTCTGTAAATGTTGTCGAATGTTATGAGCTTTGCAGAATTGCCCACTGTCAATATTGTGATTCCTTACCAATTTGCATGTTTTTTTTTTCTTCTTTCAATGTGACGGTTGTGTAGACGCTGTGCTTTGCTGTGCCGAGGGAATACTCACAACACTTTTATTTAGGACTAAACTTTTCCTTTAAGAAGAGAGAGGCACTGGGCTGAGGAGGAGGAGGAGGAGGAGGAGGAGGAGGAGGAGGAGGAAGAGGAGGAGGAGGAGGAGGAGGAGGAGAAGGAGGAGGAGGAGGAAGGGTAGGAGGGATGGAGGGTCAGTCACCTGTGGTGTGGGAATGGAGCAGTGCTCTCCACAGGGGGCGGAGGCTTCTCCTGGCCCGCCCCCCTCCATCCACTTACCTCATCTCCCCCTCTCACCCCCTCCCCCTCCTCTCTTTGGATACAGCTGCAGGAGGTGAGGTGTGTGTGTGTGTGTGTGTGTGTGTGTGTGTGTGTGTGTGTGTGTGTGTGTGTGTGTGTGTGTGTGTGTGTGTGTGTGTGTGAGAGAGAGAGGAGTGGATAGGTGCACAGCAAGAGGGATACAGGGACCCGAGACGTAAGAGATCAGGATGGATGAAGACACTGCAACTGTGCATTGTTATTACTTTTATTTATATCAGAAACATTAAAACGTACATAAGAGGCCAAATAAAAAATCCGTACAAAGTAAAATTAGAAAATGCACCGTACCAAGTTTAAACAAATATATTTGTGTTATTTGTTTGAACAGTTTAATCTGCTAGTTCTTCATAACTCCAATGTTTGTGTTACTACATGTTCTGCCCACATGTTTGTGTTACTACATGTTCTGCCCACATGTTTGTGTTACTACATGTTCTGCCCACATGTTTGTGTTGCTACATGTTCTTCCCACATGTTTGTGTTACTACATGTTCTTCCGGCATGTTTGTGTTGCTACATGTTCTGCCCATATGTTTGTGTTGCTACATGTTCTTCCCATATGTTTGTGTTACTACATGTTCTGCCCATATGTTTGTGTTGCTACATGTTCTTCCCATATGTTTGTGTTACTACATGTTCTTCCCATATGTTTGTGCTACTACATGTTCTTCCTACATGTTTGTGTTACTACATGTTCTTCCCACATGTTTGTGTTACTACATGTTCTTCCCATATGTTTGTGCTACTACATGTTCTTCCTACATGTTTGTGTTACTACATGTTCTTCCCACATGTTTGTGTTACTACATGTTCTTCCCACATGTTTGTGTTACTACATGTTCTTCCCACATGTTTGTGTTACTACATGTTCTTCCCACATGTTTGTGTTACTACATGTTCTGCTCTATGTTTGCTCTGCCCACATGTTTGTGTTACTACATGTTCTGCCCACATGTTTGTGTTCCTACATGTTCTGCTCTATGTTTGCTCTGCCCACATGTTTGTGTTACTACATGTTCTGCCCACATGTTTGTGTTCCTACATGTTCTGCTCTATGTTTGCTCTGCCCACATGTTTGTGTTACTACATGTTCTGCCCACATGTTTGTATTACTACATGTTCTGCCCACATGTTTGTGTTACTACATGTTCTGCCCACATGTTTGTGTTACTACATGTTCTGCCCACATGTTTGTGTTGCTACATGTTCTGCCCACATGTTTGTGTTACTACATGTTCTTCCCACATGTTTGTGTTACTACATGTTCTTGCCACATGTTTGTGTTACTACATGTTCTTCCCACATGTTTGTGTTACTACATGTTCTGCTCTATGTTTGCTCTGCCCGCATGTTTGTGTTACTACATGTTCTGCCCACATGTTTGTGTTACTACATGTTCTGCCCACATGTTTGTGTTGCTACATGTTCTGCCCACATGTTTGTGTTACTACATGTTCTGCCCACATGTTTGTGTTACTACATGTTCGGCCCACATGTTTGTGTTACTACATGTTCTGCCCACATGTTTGTGTTACTACATGTTCTGCTCTATGTTTGCTCTGCCCACATGTTTGTGTTACTACATGTTCTGCCCACATGTTTGTGCTACTACATGTTCGGCCCACATGTTTGTGTTACTACATGTTCTGCCCACATGTTTGTGTTACTACATGTTCTGCCCACATGTTTGTGTTACTACATGTTCTGCTCTATGTTTGTTCTGCCCACATGTTTGTGTTTCTACATGTTCGGCCCACATGTTTGTGTTACTACATGTTCTGCCCACATGTTTGTGTTACTACATGTTCTGCTCTATGTTTGCTCTGCCCACATGTTTGCCCAACCTGATCTTCCTGTGCAGACTCTTTGCTCTTCTGGTTTATTCTGTGCCTACCTACATACCAAGTTACCAATCCTTGTGCTTGTGCAACAACTTGCAATAACATGTTGTACATTTAGCTAACAATGAACTATGTTAAAAGTTTTACAGCAGGACTCCTCTTTGGTCCCACGTTATTGTGCCAAATATGTTTCCTGTCACTGAGAATTTGCAGCAAATGTGCCAATTGAAATTTTGGTGACAGTGCATCAAACTAAACAGGATGACGTACTTATGAGTGTGTGTGTGTGTGTGTGTGTGTGTGTGTGTGTGTGTGTGTGTGTGTGTGTGTGTGTGTGTGTGTGTGTGTGTGTGTGCTGGCCTCTGTCCCTGAGGCAGCTGCTTCCAGATGACCCCCAGCAGCGAGCTGTCACTGGACATCTGCATCACACACACACACACACACACACACACACACACACACACACACACACACACACACACACGTTTGTATGCCTGTGCGTGTACCTACGAGTGTGGTGGCCTCTTTTCTGCTTGGTTGGGATTCTGTCACAAGTATTTGAAGCGTCTCGCAGCCACACACACTGACAATCACTGACACTAACCACAGGAGACGGACAGACAGATGTACGTGTGTGTGTGTGTGTGTGTGTGTGTGTGTTGCTGATGTTAATGATGAGAGAACGAGTTGTGTTACTACAGTGCCGCCCGAAATCACGGCCCATGACCCTCGGCCAGCAGATACATGAACGCATGCAAACGTGCTCAACCTGTAAGTGTAAACACTTTGGTTGTAGCATGTTGGAGTACATGAGTGGGTTTACTGCAACAGCTGATATGTTTAAAACAAATTAAAAGTTGAGTTCTGACTGAATAAAGTGCTGCTGAAATGAGTCCTAAAACCCAGAAAGGAATGATCGTTTTTACACTTCCGGTTCCTTCGTCTCAACATCAATGGGTTTTTATTAGATGCCTACGCATGCACAAGTAGAATGTTTAGTTCTACAATATGGAACAAGTTACTTGATGCTTTTATGTTTCTTAAAAAGTGGCTAAATGAGACTATAAAACGTCATCACGCCGACTAGCCTGCCTGTAAGGCCTCGTTGTGTGCACTCGCTCATGTGACACCATGCTAAAACATAAATGTGGTCTCGCTGAAGTATCAACACATTTCCTGCAATAATCTCAAATTCCCCTCAACAAGTCCCACTGTCTTTGTAGAGGCCATTTGTCCCGTGAGTACAATAAAATAAATATAAATCAAATAAGATAAACCAATATCAAAAAGCCACTGATGCACCGTAGGTTATGCAAATGATGCAGCTAAAAGAATGCAGGGGTCCATGCGGGAGTCATACAATACTACTTGTGAATAAAAATAACTTATAATATTAGTAAATGGCTCCTACAGTCTTTTTGTTGAGCGAACCTATGTGATGCTAACTTCATAACTGCAGCACTCAGCATGTATCAGAAACTGCTGATTGTGCAAATAATTGTCGACTGGAATTATTATATTTAAATTAAAAGCATCTCTAAAAGACACAATCGTATTACTGCAGCTGAAATCTCATACACACATTATATATGTTTTAGCTTGGCATGATTTGTCAACCTGCTAAATATTGTTCATTCTGCCTCGTGATGATTCTTTGTGTTGCGTTTTACACATGAATCCTTACATGTGTGTTCTCGTCTGGTCTGTGATGTGTCTTGTTGCCCGGCTTTACATGTAATAAGCATTATATTCAATTCTCAACCTGTTCAAGAGACAAACAGGAAAGAGGAGGCAGAAATAGATAAATATGATGTCTGCTTTTCAGCCGGTATGGAAATACATAATTACAGAAAAGGAGTATAGAATATGAAAGTGGAAATCCCTTTCCTTCAGTTCTCAACATTTAGTAAATATATGTACTAACAAACAATTACTGTGAATGTATTTGTCAGTGAAATGTATATCAAAGGTGATGATTTGTTTTAACAAGCTAATGCTGAAGCTTCAATATTAACTTTTTGATGTCTTTTTGAATTACACACAAAAGGCTTATATTTAGATTACAGTAAAGCCTCATTGTCTTCTTGTCTATGACAGAAAGCAAACCGGTTTATTTAAAATAACCTTTCAACATGAGGTTGTTTGCTGGATATGAAATATGAAATTAGATAAAAAAGTTTACAATGGCATCACATATATTGATTTAACAGTATACATGTAACCGTCAGTGACAGACAGACAGACAGGAAGTGGGAACCTTTCTCCCAGTCGTCCCAGTCTCTCCCAGTCTCTTTCTGCTCTTCACACTAGCTGCACGTCTGACAGTGTTTTCCGGCAATCTCCTCTAATCTGTTGAAACAATGTGCTGAGGTGTGTGTGTGAGTCTGGGTGAGTAGGCCGAGGTAGGGTAGGGTCCCACACCACTGTGATTGGGGTCAAAGGTCGTCAGGGAACCAGGGAGCTGTCATGCTCCATTACATTGTGCTTTGGGACAGAACTAAAACCAGAGTGAGGCACACGGAAAACTTGTTTTAGTCCATTTTACAGCCCCATTTTACACTCATCTGGACACTTACAGGTTACGCATGAGCACACACACACACACACGCACACACACACACACACACGCGCGCACATACTGTACATGGAGTGTTCATTAATTCATAAATGACAGACTAGGTCATATCGGCACTCATAAACAAGAGCATGCGTCTTGTAAATGCATATTTAAATCATCAAGACAATCACAGCCACTATTTCAAACAATAGATCTGCAAGAGTGAGACTTTCTAGAAACATAATTGTCATTAACATATATTAGCCAGTGTGTCTCATGAAGCCAAGCATCTGTAGAAGATTGTTTTTGCCCTGCATTAATGTAAATAGCTATGAATATATATATATATATATATATATATATATATATATATATATATATATATATATATATATATATATATATATATATCATCTTATGTCATTGTAAATCAATATATGTGATGCCATTGAAAGCTTTTTTTAAATCTAAAATCTAATAAATGAAATACCTACACATTGCATTGATGCTGGAGTCGTGCTCATGAATTATGAACATTGACAACCACAGATATAACTGATATAACTTGCCCATCCCGCTGTCATCACTTTCTGCTGATGATTAATTTTTCATAGCCTGTCAATGGGAGCAACATCAGACATAGTTGAATCCCTTCAAAGATCAGAGACATTATTATCTTACAGTTAGCAAACTGTTCCACTGGCAGTTGGTTTCATTTAATCATTCTGTTGCTAAAACTCAATCATTCAGTCAGGCGACCAAACAAATATTGGCAGTCTCCTCCTCCAATGCTCTGGGAGCGTTGCTATAATGACTGTGTTGTGTCGCTGGGGGGCTTCATGCTGAGCTTTAACTGGAGAAACTGGAGTTTCTTCCTGGTTAATTCAACAGGCAGCCTACACTTTTTTTTGCTGTATGTACTCAGCTTTACAATACTTTAAACTTAATATGGTTTCTCATCTTTTTTTCTGATTTGCATGTAAAATAGATTTTACAACGTATACAACTCTGTTTTCAATGTTTCACGTTCCAGCAGAAACTTTTGAGGGCCATTTCCTGCCTTGATAAGTGCCTTTAATACCAGACTTTCATTGCGACATTCATGGCCTCCATGCTTCATGCACTATTACCATGCATTAAATGCTTATGTCAATGGTAAAACATGTCTTTGCCAAATATCAGCGATACAAGATGACGTCATGGTGGCTGAAGCACATCCGCCCTTTGCACAAGAAATGTCTGTAGCTTGTGTTGTTTTGCTCTGAAGGTCAGACCAGAAAACCGACCAGGAATGTCTGACTTCCCTTCAGCCGAAACCTTCAGCCATGCTCCACTGTATCTTGAGAAGTACCTTCCAACATCCACAGCTCTCAGCTGTCCGCAGCCTATCCATCACTCCAACAGGCTGGCTGACTTAATGTCTGCAGAGAGACACGTGTGATGATGGAGCACACGGTTGGTCTGGGCAGCAGGTGTGTGTGTGTGTGTGTGTGTGTCACACTGAGGTAGTTTTTTTGTGTTATCTTTCATCCTATCCGGTCAAAGATATGATCAATAGGTTGAATGACACTAGGCGTGAAGTGTTCTGAAGTCCTGAACCTGCATCCAGTCTGCTTCACGTGTTCACCTGTCTGTCCACAGCCAGCAGCCGGATGTCTCATCATAAAGACGGGAAACAGCAACTGCAACTAAATATACCTGCCAGTGCCCAAAAGCTCAAAGCTCCCCAATCAACACCATTTCCACGACTTTTTCTTGCACCGTTCACACACCTCCGTACTCTTGAACACCATCGCCCTGTTGAGAAACCGATAAGGAGACACAGAGGTGAACTGTGAGACCAGCCGGCAGGTCTGTGTGAACACGGTGCGAGCTGCTCATGTTTAGTCCCCAGTCTAGTGGGAAAAAAACCTGCCCAACCTGTCTGAAACTCCCTCTGCTATTACAGTGTGCGAGCGTGCGTGTGTGTGTGTGTGTGTGTGGGCTACTTACCTCACTGGGTGCTGCAGGAAAAACATCCGAACATTCATCAAAACAGCAAAACACAGATGAAGATAAGACGCTGTGTTTTTGTGTGACATGGCATGTGTTCCCCTCAGGAGAGAGACAGAGGGGGTTTCTATGTGTGTGTGTGTGTGTGTGTGTGTGTGTGTGTGTGTGGCGGGACAGGACGGAGAGACAAAAAGCAGGCTACGACTAGTTTTAAAGTCAGCACCAAGTCAAATATCCGTCTTTGATTGGAGCTCCTGGAGGCCAGATAAGCGCGGCCTCGGCGGTGCTCGTGTGCATGTGGGTTTCCAGGCTGCAGATTTCCAGGCATCTCGTTTTCCCCTCCAGTCTGATAACAGACATTAAAGGCTGCTGCGGCCGGAGCTCCCCTGTGAGCGCTGTAGGTGGGCAAAGCATCCTGGCAACGGGAACCAAAATAAGGCGGCGCGACGCGCACGTATAACGTATAACGTTTGTCAAGAAAGACTGACGTGATGTGTCACCTCTGTGGTTACGGCCCGGGTAGCTTCAAGCTAATGAACCTCTTTGTTCAGGTTTGGGGAAAGATCGCGGTCGTGACCGCAGAAATTCACACGTCACATGTTTTGTACGTCCGATCCAAAAATCGACAACAATACTCACAAGTATGTGGTCGAAACGCAGCGAAGCTCCTTATTTACAAGAGGTTCCTAAAATGTAATCATGGGACATTTTAAAGATCTAAACTACCAGAGCTGTATTTTTACTTGATAAAAAATGATGGATTAATTATGACAGGAAGTGTGCTGTTGGGTTCATTTGATCTACTCTCTGTGATTGAAGAGTAAAGCTTTAAAAAATGAACTTCAACTACAGACATGATACAGTTCTTTGTAAAAAGAAAAGCACTGTAATTGTCTTAAACTTGTGTCCAGAATGGAATAAGTCATACCTTCTAATTAATAATTCATGCCCACACACTAAGACAAGGTAAACAATATCTCAATCTATACATTTAAGGGAAGTCAGAGATAACACAACATTGTGTTTAATTGTCAAAAGAAAACAGAAAGTATATTTATGTATAGGGAAAACAAAAAGGCAGAATTATATGCATAAAATACCCAATTGGCAAATTAAGATAGTTCAAAACAACCTCCGACTGACCTTAAAGAGTTCTACCGCTGCAGTAACGTGAACACTTCCCTGACACCTGTCGGGTTTGGTAGAAAGGTTTTGCCTTTCAGACTTACTGAGGGAAGCAGGAACCCATCCCACTAATGAAATCCCACCAAATTGAATTGTGTGTCTCTCTGGGCTGCTGCAGCAGAGCTTGGACGACGTAACCTGTCATCATTTCTCCAAAAAACACATGTCCTGGCCCTTAACATGAATAAAAGTGTCGCTGCTCAACAATCACGAGCAAATCTCTCAAGCAACACGTTCCCGTGCTGGCAGAGCGTCTCCGGCTAAGGAGTCACATTTAGTGTGAGTGAGTGGGATTTTAAATATCCGCATGAAGCCTTCTGTTCTTTTCATTGAACAAAAAAAGAGCTCAACTTCTAAGTGAGAGCGTTAACATGTTTGATGAGGGATGGGCTCACGACTTTAAAGCGTTTAACTTGTTTTCCTCCCCCTCCCGAGTCCTTCATGTGTCCCTCCCGGAGACGTTTTAATGTGTTGCACATTAACTCTGCAGACGGCGTCGGAGGCGACAGGCCAACGCGTGCGTGGCAGAGCCGTGTAATTCTGCCGTCGCTCGACTCCGCGGTTTGTTTTTTTCCGAGCCGCGAGATGATTGGAGCTGATGAGACGAACCTCTAAATATAAAATTGTGGAATCATTAAAACCATGTAAATATTCCCCTCCAATCCCTTTACACTAATCCTTACCATGGCCAATGAAAGCATTCATTAGAAAATCATCAGCTTTGCAACATTCCAGGATTTTTGACTTCATGCATGTGTGTGTGTGTGTGTGTGTGAGAGAGAGTGTGTTTTATGTAACGCTGCTGCAATTATGCATCCATTTCTGTGAGTGTGTGTGTGTGTGTGTGTGCGTGTCCTGTTTGTGCACTGCTTATATATGCAAATCACTGTGCCGTTTTTCTTTAGGTATAACTGACATTATTAGGTCTAATCCTGAGTAGATAAAGTAAGACAGTGTTCCACCAGAGTCGCTACCTGGCTGGCAGTGTGGTGGCCCGGCTCTCAAGGTCGAGAAACTATTCAATCTTTGAAATCACGTATTTTGTTCATATCTGTCTTGAGCTTTGAAGGTGAAAATATAAAAGCTCTCTGCTCGTCTTCAAATGAGTTTTTTGTACATGTGACGATAACCTTGTTTGTGCTTTCACAATCTGTGTGGTTGGGAAATTAAATGGAAGGGAGAATTAGCCGAGTACTTCTTTTGCTTGGAGTTGTTGTTCTTTTATTGTATCTACCAGGAAGTGATACCTCTCCAGTAAACGGTGGTCAGGTGGGTCAACAACATCAACAGAGGCAATTTACAGAAATAAAAAAAAAAAAAAGTCACAGCTAAATTGACTGTGGTTTGGTGTGACGCACACACACACACACACACACACACACACACACACACACACACACACACACACACACACACACACACACACACACACACACACACACACACACACACTCAGAAACACACAAATACCTGCCAGCAAGATGGAGGAGTGGGCCTCCATTTCAGGCCAAGCTGTGGGTATCGGTGAACCTTCCCCCAGGTGTGTGTGTGTGTATGTGTGTGTGTGTGTGTTTGAGAGAGAGAGAGAGAGAGAGAGAGAGAGAGAGAGAGAGGGAGGTACCCTCCTTGGCAGCGAGTTTGAGGAAAGATTATCTTGACAAATTGGATAAACATCTTGTGTGTGACAGGATGCTGATGGAGGGTCCGGACCGCCTGCTCACACACGCACGCACACGCACATCTACCCACACACACAGTCACACGCACACACACACCTGGGGTTGTTGGTTTGTTTAGCCACAGACTGTGTGTGTATTTGCGTGTATGTGTGTGTGAACCCAGCCTAAAGGCAGGTAACAACAGGTCTCCCTCCCCAAACAGAGTATGCAGGTTCTCAGGTGTGTCTGCCTGCTCTGCTTCACGTGTGTGTGTGTGTGTGTGTGTGTGTGTGTGTGTGGAGCGTGGTACTCTGTAAAGAGTTTAAAGTGACCTCATGGTGTTTTCATCGTACATAAGTTTGATGAAATATCTGTACATATCTTCAGCTCTGCGTGTATGATGTGTGATATCTCTCTTTTATATTCTAATAAATGTGTGTTGTGTTTGTATGCATCCTTTAGGAGGGTATTTATCTTTACCTTATCTTGGTAATTGAATACTGGAGGGCAGTGGTGTCCAAACCTTTAATGCCAAGTCCACATGCAGAAAAAAAAGAGACATTGATGAGCACTTTGTGATGTTCTCTGGAATCAGCAATAAGATGGTTTTATCAGTAATATATTTCAAGCACTAAAGGAGTCAGCGACTTTTGTCGGCGAGATTCAAAGTGCATCAGACGGTGACACTTTGTTCACTGTAAGACAAAAGCTCAAACAAACATCCTTTTGTGCATCCTCCTCATTCCACATCAACAGAGAACATGGTCATGTCCTTCTCCTCTCAATAGCAGCAAAGAGTGACAGTCACACATTTCCACATGTTTTATAACTACATACATAAATATATAAATAAATAAATATAAATCTGTCTTAAAAGGGCACATCATTCAAAAACTGCATTACCCAGATATGTATGTATAATAGCATGCTGTTAAATCCTACCTAAACACATGCACGCACATACAGTATATCCACAGACACTGGAGTCATTGAGAGGTTAATTCATCCACTCCCACCCTCTTTAATCCCACTTTGACGGGTCCATCTCTTTTTAAATCCAGGATTTGGTGATTTGTTATCGCTCTCCTTCTCTTCTCCGTCATTCTATTTCCTCCCTGCTCCGCGGGGGGTTGGGAGCTCTCACATTTGGAGGATTTTCAGAGCCAATTTCGTCTTTATTAAAACAACAGCCCGTCTCTGAGTTCCACCGCAAGAACAGAAGGACGTCTATGGTGCACAGAGAGACACTGAAAACACCGCTGTGGGTACGGATGTGTGTGTGTGTGTGTGTGTGTGTGTGTGTGTGTGTGTGTGTGTGTGTGTGTGTGTGTGTGTGTGTGGCACAGGCTTTACTGCTGGCAGAGCAGTGTGCTGGATGCTCTTACATTCACACTTTCCATTACAGGCATTTAGCCAACTCTTATCCAGAGTGACATAAAATAAGTAAAAGCCAACATTGCCTCTCTGGTAGTGAAGTATTATAATACTACAAAGCACAACATGACCAGCAAAACCAGCAGGGTGGTGGTTTTTAAACTGGGATGCACTGTCAAGTACAACCAGAAAGATTCACCAAGAAAGCTTTTACAACAGCAACTTAAATTAGCTTCCTTGGCACTGGAGCACAGCAGTACTTGCTGCCAAAAGAAAACTCAACAATACATAAGGATTGATTGATCAGCAGCAATTATATGTGCGCCATCAAACAAATATCAGTCTATTAAAGAAAATCCATTGAAGAAACGTAACAAACTTAAGCATTAATTAAAAGCGGGTGTTTCTAGTTATCAGAGCACCAGTAGCAGCTGATGCACACGCTTTGACACACGATGCCGTCACTGCATTGTCTTTCACTTGTTCG
>NC_136595.1:5595589-5668089 GCF_910589615.1 Taurulus bubalis
AAGTGTACACAGAATGCGACGACGTCTTGATGAAACTCTACAGATTCGGCCTCCGTCTGCAACAGAGCCACTGTGTTTTCTTTGTGGCGCTATCTTTTTATTTTTATTGACACTTTATTTCCAAAAGCAAAGGAGAGGTCTTCCTGTTTGTTAGGTTTATATATATATATATATATATATATATATATATATATATATATATATATATATATATATACATACATATATTTAAGCAATAAGGTACGAGAGGCAGTACTGTATCATCAATAATGTACTGTTCGAGGGTGTTGCAAACCCTTGAACTGTACTTTATTGTAGATACTGTACTGCCTCAAGAACCTTATTGCTTTTATAATACGGGTACCTGCGACTTTATAAATAGTAATAGTAAGCTCCCTTTCAGCACAAAATAGTTGTAGCCACCAAACGTTGTGTATCGCATTTCAGCGACAGAGAAAATAGTCCCGCATGTGTATGGCGGCTACGGGACGCACATACGGGACTATACAACTGACTGGTCTGTTTTATTGTTTTATTATTTACTGACCAGGCCGGTTGGAAGCAGGTGGAGGACGACACGCAGCCACCGATGTAAAGAAGTGCTTTCGCTGCTTCTGTCCGTCTTTTCTCCGTCATTTTTCTCCTCCATGATGTTTAGAGAACTTGCCTCGCGTCGGGAAATTACCGACGTAATTATCTCTCACTAGAAATTATCATGATTTTGTGGTCAAACCCTTTTCATTCCTCATCTTAGTTTCCGGTTTTATGCACTCGCTCCCCGCTAACTAGTCTGCTCTCAGAGCGTTATCTGCTCTGCTCTCCTGATTGTGAGCCGTATCAACATTTGACTGTACAGCAGGAACAGGGACCACAAATACATTATTCACCTCTGAATCAAAAGTCATCAAAAGTCATTCCCCCAAAATATCAAAGTTTACACGAAACATGTTTGGTAACTGTCAAGCTTGAAATGACAACTGACGGTCGCACAATTTAAATCGACCTGTTATTTTAAGTGCACACTGATATGGAACACTAAATGTAAACAGGCTGTACAGTACTTTATGGCTGAATAAAGTACACCCCGTGACTCACTCTCAACCAATATATATACATATATATATATACCGTTTGGCTGTCAGTGGCATCCTGTGAGCTCGTAACAAACTGCCAAACCGGCGGGTCCGAGCCAGCGGATGCTTTCCGATGTGGGCCGCCTCACCTTAGTGATGACATGGAGGACGCTGCTAGTGCCAGCAACACTTAGCTCTGAGTGCTGGCAAGGTGAACGGCGTCCTCCTGTGAAATGCCTTTCGGCCCGTTTCTAAGTGGTTAATGTGGTGTCTGTAGCCAAGGCAACACAGCACCTACCAAAATTATGTTTTAGATTTTTGGCAGCACATAACAACAATTTTGACAAAATAAAGCGTAAACAGGTACACAAATATTCGCAGTGAAGTGTTTTGATTTTTTTTCTCATGGGCACCCCCCGCTGAGATGAGAGACCACACACACCCCCCGCTGAGATGAGAGACCACACACACCCCCCGCTGAGATGAGAGACCACACACACCCCCCGCTGAGATGAGAGACCACACACACCCCCCGCTGAGATGAGAGACCACACACACACCTCGCTGTGATGAGAGACCATACACACACCTCGCTGAGATGAGAGACCACACACACACCTCATTGTGATGAGAGACCATACACACACCTCGCTGAGATGAGAGACCATACACACACCTCGCTGAGATGAGAGATCATAACACACACCTCATTGTGATGAGAGACCATACACACACCTCGCTGAGATGAGAGATCATAACACACACCTCATTGTGATGAGAGACCATACACACACCTCGCTGAGATGAGAGATCATAACACACACCTCGCTGAGATGAGAGACCATACACACACCTCGCTGAGATGAGAGATCATAACACACACCTCATTGTGATGAGAGACCATAACACACACCTCGCTGAGATGAGAGACCACACACACACCTCATTGTGATGAGAGACCATAACACACACCTCGCTGAGATGAGAGACCATACACACACCTTGCTGTGATGTGTGGTCATGTGATAGCAGCGCTCCTCTCAGGTAGTCTGGCCATTACTGCATTCTCACACCTCAGCTAATGTGTTTTTCAATGGAGAAATATGCTTTTAAATTTAAATTTAAGTTTTTTGCGGAACACCACTCAAGCACTTGGCCATGCTCCACGGTACGGGCAATCCTGTGATGGAGCCTGGGTTAGCCGAGCAGGCGGCATGATTTTGGGGTTGGGCAGGTGTCTCTAGGTGCATGGCACTGAGCCACCTGCAGTTTAATCATTTCATCTCCTCCTCTCTCCTTCCTGTTGCATTAGGTCTTTGCCTTTAGTAGACCAATGAGGGCCCTCACAGGATGTTCGGTGTGATTTTTTTCTTCCCACAACTTTAAAAAATGGGGTTTTGTAACAGCCCCCTATGAGATGTGTCCATATCGGCGATTCTGCACGTCACGATTTACAACCAATGCCCACGTCTACTGCCAAAGCAGGAAGTAGTTTGCACTTTGAAGCGAGGCGAAAAGTACGAGCGTTGAGGTGGTGGAAGGACGCGTAGCGTGTCATGTGTGGACTTTAATGCAGACCGTGTACTTTGCATCCCTTCACAGGCCTGCAAAGAGACTGTGCCTCTTTTTAACCCGTAACCATGATCTCTCCCTCAGTGTTTCTGTTGCCTATAAGCTTTTAAAAGTGACTTAGACCCCGGCTAAGTGTTCCACTGCTCTCTCTGTGAGAAAGCGTTCGGCCTGTTTGCAGAGCACCTGTACGTCACCGCAGCAAGGTGAGAAGTGAAAGCCACTGAATTTAAGTAAAAGCACGATTTTCAAGGGGTGTTAAGTTACTGTGACCCTGTTTTACATGACATGACCGTGATGTCTCCCTCCACAGAATGAATCTGGAACACAGTGGGATCACTACGGCCACACTTGTAGTTTGTGTGCTACAAACTGGAGGAAGAGAGAATTTTAGAAACATGTTTAATGGACGTGAACAAATAGAATTAAATGTAATCTGTGGCTTTGTCAAATTGATTTCTTAGTTTTAGTTTTTAAGGAGCGATCCAAGTTTATAGTTTTATTTACTCATCTCCTCCTTCATTTCTTACCCTAATGTTCCTTTCCATATATGAAGAGGCTTTAATGTTTTTCACAGAAAATATTCTTAAATAAAAATACAAAAATATATATGGAAAAAAAAGAAGAAATGTATGTCCTCGAAACCCAGAGGTTATGCTGAAGGAGAACACCGTTTACGGTAAAAGAGGTCCTTGCAGTTCAGAACCTCCTCAAGAGAAAGAGGGACCCAAAGTAGAAATGAGACATTTGACTTTTCCATTTGCTATTGCCTCTCTCTTATACAATGACATTCCTCAAAACCATTAGAGAAACATCGTGTAGGATTTTGGAGGATTTATTGGCATGTTCAAACTATTTGCCCATTAGTGTTTTGTATTGAAGCCCATTCCCGCTGATGAGATAGAAAGTCAAAAATTATGAGATAAGAAAGTCGAAATTATGAGATACAAAGTCCACCAGATAACAGGAAGGAGGCTGGGGGGGAGTCAGTGCCACTGAAGCGCATGCACACTTTCTATCTCATCATAATGATTTTCTATCTCAAAATTTTGACTTTCTATCTCATAATTTTGTTCTTTTACTTGCGTAAATGGGCTTTCATTTTAATCACCTGCAACTAAGAATCGTTGTGTCTTCATGAGCTTGGAATGTGCTCTTTATATCTACATGGGAGTCCGCCATGTTATCTACAGAAGCCCAAAACGGACAAACCAAACACGACACCTGAAGGCCACCACAGTTGTTTGCTCCGAGAGGAAGATGTGAGCGGAGGCGCGTTCAGATTGGATGCAACAGGCAACTTCACCTAAATCCTACACACTGCACCTTTAAAGAAAATGTAACAATATTCCATTCAAGTTCTCATCTGCATAGCGATGTAATGATGAAACTGAACATAATGAGCCTTACATGTAGTAAATAAAAGGAAAGGCCTGAGACTGGAGACGGGAGGAGAGAGAGAGAGAGAGAGAGAGAAAGAGAGAGAGAAAGACATGTCTGTGAATTGTTTCCTGTTGTGAGAGGAGAAAAGAGTCTTGTCTGCTGTTGTCTCTCACACTGAGAGCGCATTGTGTTTTGTGTTTGTGGTAATCCACGCCATCAAGTCCAGCACTTCATTAGGACTCTGTTCAGGAGGAGGGGGATGAAATGACACGCCACCGTTTGATACGGCATCAGGAGGAAATGCATCATTTTATGTTTCATTATAAGAGAAGGATTGACGTGAGGTTGTTCAGAGACGATGGGGAGAGATGGAGCAGATGATGAAGAGGAACGAGATGAGATGAGATGGAAGGAGATGTGTTCAGGGGAGACGGGATAAGATGATACAACATTTAAAACATGACTGTGTCCACAGTATTGTTAACAGCACACATGACATTTGCTGTTTGAGTCTGTATTTGTTTTTTCTTAAACAGCCCAGTGTTATTGAAGGGTCAAGAGAAACTAGTTTTTTATGAGTCACTGCACTCTCTAAAGGTTTTTGGAGGTTTGTGTTCAATTCTGCTGGTCACAGACTCGACAAAGTGCTTGCAAGACAAGACCGTTTAACAGCTTGTATGCATGTCTGTAGTTGAGAGTTTAGAATTAAAAAGTGTGTCCTCGTCTGCAGACTCAGTCACGTGACCTGGAGAACCGGAGGCTGAGTCTGTGGCTCTGATTCACAGGGAAGTCTGAAGCATCGTTGTAGAAAAGTAAAGCCATTATTCTGAGCATTACATCATGCGATGGGAGCAACAACAAAGCCAAGAGGCCAGACGTTAACTCTGTAGATATTCTAATCACATAACAACATATACAGTATATATATATTATGTATATATTATATATGTTGTTATATAACATAACAATATGATCCATGTGATTTGGTGGATTTATACTCATCTTTCACAGTGATTATTATGGAGGCTTAGGGGGTTTGAACCCCATAATTAACACTTAGGATCCTTTGATAATGTCAAGATAAAATCTTGCTGGACCACTATCACAGTGGTGGAAGAAGTATTTAAATTATTATGTAAAAGCAATATCACACTGGAAAAACTCCATGAGAAGTAGATTAGAAGTAAACGTCTTATTATCAAAATATACTGAAAGTATCACAAGTGAAAGTACTCATAGAGCAGAAAAATCCTCCCTGTGAGTTGTACACAAATACATATTACTCATTATTATGTATAATTAATATAATTATAATTATTTGTAATGCATTAATATGTATGTTGCATTTTAACGTTGAAGCTCGTTTTGACTGTTAGAATATATGTGTGTATATGATGCATTCATATAATATTATACAATATATACTATAACATATTTTAAAGACAACTGAGCTCAATGGCTCTGTGTGTGTGTGTGTGTGTGTGTGTGTGTGTGTGTGTGTGTGTGTGTGTGTGTGTGTGTGTGTGTGTGTGTGTGTGTGAGAGAGACAGAGACAGAGAGAGAGAGAGAGGTGCGCTGAAGAGAATATTCCAGAGGGCTTCAGGGCATTTCTCAATGTTAAAGGAGTAGGTTTTCAATTACTGTGTGTGTGTGTGTGTGTGTGTGTGTGTGTGTGTGTGTGTGTGTGTGTTCGCGTGCTCTATGACAAACCTCCACCTCTGCCACGACAGTAGCCGGCCTGCATGCAGCAGCAGCACAGAAATTTCATGATACCATAACTGACAATTGTACACAATTCGTTTTTCCTGGCGATGACATGAGTCATGAGTCTGTTGAGAGATCAGTGAGATCACAGGAAGGAGATCACTGTCTTCTCCACTTTACTTCACATTCTGTCACCATGGTCGGTTAGCGCTGGAACTCAGATGCTCAACAGAGACGGTCTTCAGCAGAAAACCCACGGATATAATTGTTTGTTGACATGTAAAATGATTACTAATATTTACCGAACAAGGATCCTCCTGCATCCTGCCAACGGTCTGCATTGCTTCAGTTGGTCTCGATCCAAATCTTAACCACACAGGTGTCACATCAGATAATTGCCATATGAATCATTTTAGAACTGCCATTTGAAGAAAATAAGTATTTCTGTTGAATGACATCCTGACGATAGCGGTTCAGCTCAGAAATCAACATATTTCAACATTTGACTTGTTGGTTTTATGTTGTTGGTAAGAATTGTTGGTAAGAATGAGCTGTTTTTAAGTTCTTGTTGTTCTTGTTCAGGAGTTCTATTAATACAAAAATAAATAAAATGGTGTGATTAAATATATCACCATAAGACAGACTCAGTTCCCATCAAATATCTCCCATAACAAAACATGTTCAGCAAATCTGGGAATTGTTTAGTTCAATTATAAACCATGTTATCAAGCAGAAGAAACAATATTGATTGATTTACAGCTAATCGATCCCCAGAGCTTGTGTTTGTGCCTCAGCTCCTCGTTGAGCTTTACATCCTCTTCCTTCCTCCGGTTGTTGCAGCTTCATGACCATCAACAAGCATTTCAGGAAATACTTCCTTAGACGAGGTGATCCATGCGACTGTGGAGCTGGGAGTCAAAACATTACTCTCATCTAACTCTCTCCAAGGTGAAGTCCTGCACTCAAATTCTTACTTACAAAGCATCAAAAGCACTTTGTACGCAGAATGATGCGGCTCAGATCACACTGATAGATTGTTCTGCAGGAAAAACTTCATTTCTTGACATAAACACTTGCTGGTTGTTCATCCACGTCAAAAATAATTATCTCTACAAGTATGTCTTTGATATATTTGTATCTGATAATCTGATAATAATAGTAAAAACAAAATCCTTTTTAGGAAAAAAAAACAGTTGAACTTTCTTGTGAAACATTTAAAGTCTTAAATTTGAAAGAAAGAAAGAGTTGTCTTCCTGTTAAGTGAGTTTTTATCGCCCAGCTAAACGCAGTCCATTGTCGCTCTGTGTGTGTTTGTCCAGGCTCTTCACTCCACCATGCTTACTGATTACTCAGTTCATCCATCAATATCAACTCATCTCCGCCCCGAAACAAAGATATCTGTGACGGATCACTCTGATTTGTGTCAATAGAGAAGAGCTAATCAATACGGTTAAACACACACTCATGTGGCTGCAGAGTGTGGGCAAACAAATGTGTGTGAGTGTGTAGAAGGGAGGAGGGGACGGTTGGGGGTGTTGGTCAGATACAACAGAGTCAGTTTCATCACCCGGGGCATCGAGGAGGAGGAGGAGGAGGAGGAGGAGGAGGAGGAGGAAGACGAGAAGGGTTGGAAGGGAAGCGACATGAAGAGTCTAAAATGACTCTCTCTCACACACACACACACACACACACACACACACACACACACACACACACACACAGACAGACATTGGGTGTCATCTTCCATCAGTAGCCTGTAGGGCTGTGAGTTATGACCACAGCTATACGATCATTTACACTCAGTGCTGCAGATAGCCAGGGGCTACTGGTCTCTCTGTGTGTGTGTGTGTGTGTGTGTGTGTGTGTGTGTGTGTGTGTGTGTGTGTGTGTGTCCTTGCTCAAGTGTGTTGAAGCACACGGCTTTAGATTCACCTTTTTTTAAATCCCAGATATATAAGAATAAAAGACCCATGCTGTCAGAAGTGGAGGCATTTCATCTTTATTGACTGCGTATGAAACAATGACACGCTGCTTCATTCTCACTAGCAGTACAGAAGTAGATGCACATTCATTGTGGACAGAAAGCCTCAGAAACGAGCTTCAGCTTCAGCTCGAGCCAAAACAGTAAAGTTGTGAGCCAGACAGCTAAACAATGAGCTGGAACTTTTATTAATATCAAATGAGCTGCAGATCCAAGGAAGAGAAGGTCCGGCCCTCTGCGATGGGACCAACACACACTGAAGCTCACCTGGTGAACTGTCATTACCACAGAAACACATGTTCTGTGGTTTGTACTGTGGAACCCATCGGCTCAATGTAACAACACACACACCCATAGAGTTTAATAGCATCGCAGTATTGTGGACATATATTAAAAACACACATGTTCCTTATGTTTATTTGCCCCTCATTCAAATGCAAAATGAAGCAACAATAACCACAAATCTGAAATAAAGATAGTCAATTATTTTCCATACAGAAGCGTTTTGCTTTCACACTTTAATTAAACATTTACAGATGTTTTGTGATCATTTTAGCCGCTTCAGCAGTTTCCGACTGCATTGGGAAAGTTCATTGTAACGATCGCTTCTCATGTATTACTTTTTAACATATTTGTACTTAAGCCCGCTGGGAAGGTTTTTGGGGAAAGAGCGAGATACGTATGTGTGACAGCCGCACAAGAGTCACGTGACCAACGACGCCAACGACCGGCGAGGAGAAATGTCAGGAAGCAAACCGCCAAAGTGCTGTGTTTGTTTGAGCGCCTCTGGTCCCTGCTAAGGTAGGAGTCGACATTTTACCACGATGACACACACGCAGACTCACAAGGTGAAGACATGACCACACACACACACACACACACACACACGTGAGGACAAGTGGCATCAATGACGGTTTATATCTGTATTATTTCAAGAACAGTCGGTGTCCGGATGAAGCTTTCGTTTCAGTTCAGTTCAGGTCGTTCCAGCTCACATCCGTTCGGCTTCAATTACATTCAGTTTGCTTCACCTGGAAAAGCTCCTCACAGCAGCAACGGCTCTCACTCTCATCTCTGGTCTCCTACTGGCTGGTTTCACCTGCAGGGAGACAGAGAAGCAACGTTACTGTGTGTGTGTGTGTGTGTGTGTGTGTGTGTGTGTGTGTGTGTGTGTTGTTGAGAAGAAGTCACACAAGACTTGTGTGTGAATGCAACAACTCTAGTGTCATCAGGCTGCTGCGACATGACGAGTCCACACATCCAGGAAGTCAAGGAAGGGGGATGAGGTTCTTTAAAAATGTTCGGTTCAAAATGTATGTGTGGAAATATCAAATGCATTTATGCGTTCACTTCGTGGAAACATCATGGATTATTAATTCAAACAATGACAGGAAAACATCACAAACCCATAAAGTACGTACATGCAGCCACGTGGTGAGGTGCCAAATCAATGCTCTCTCTCTCTCTCTCTCTCTCACACACACACACACACACACACACACAATTCAATCATGTCTCTGCTGCTGCCTGGGGGAAACATGGTGTGGAAGCCTCACTATAGTGGAAAATCACCTTTACCATGTTATTTTACACATCAGCACCGACTACACACACACACACTACACACTACACACACACACACACAACCTGGGTGCATTTACACCAGGAACCAGGAGATCAGATTGTGTTCCCTCTTTGTGGAGCAGATCTCTCCGTCATGGCCGCCTCAGCCAGAAGAGCCAGCAAGGAAAGTGATTTTTAAACAACCGTGAAAAGAAATCGGCGCCTCAAAGAGCTAATGTGATCTTGCTTTATGACATCTGTATCATTGATATACCTGACATGATCAACAGTTCTCTATAGAAGACAAATAGTTGATGAGAAGAAGTGCATGCATTTTCATCTGTATGTATCATTTGGCAGTTTCCTTCCTTTATAAGAACTGCATGAGTCACCAAATTAACCAAATCACTGAACAAGGGGTTATTATACAGGGGGTAGACACAATAATATGAACACCTCATGGAAAGGGACTGTAATTTAGAAGAAACTTAAAAGCATACAGTTTGACATTCTGGGAAATAAATACATTAGTTGTGTTGCAGAGTTAAAGTAAAAGACCAATGCTACTCTTCCTGGAGTCTCTGCTGCTATAGCAACCTCCCAGTGATGACATCCACTGCCCCCACCCAGAGGTGCTAAATAACATGCTGAGCACCTCGCCCAAGTGGCCCGGCTTGACACGGCCTCTCTCCAGAGCGTGTTTAGGAAATTAAAGGCAGAGGATTTTTTTTTTTCATAATTGTCTATTTTATCATTTTATTACAGCTAGCTTTCCTCTGATGGGCTCCCTTTATGATTAATCAAATACAATTACCACGTGACTTATTTCAGGAGCCTCTCCATTGCTGAGGACCATTAGCGTGTGTGTGTGTGTGTGTGTGTGTGTGTGTGTGTGTCAGCTCTGGTGTATTTAAATAGCATTAAGTAATTAGAAAAACAGGAAAAGAGGTTGGAAAAGCTAAATTGTCTTCGTGGATTTATGCCCCCATCCCCCGAATGTGTCTCTCTTCTCCTCTGTTGCTCTTCCTCAATATTTCAGAAGCATCCACTGAAAAGGTAAAAAGAAAAAGAAAAAAGTAAATCATGTTTTACCTGATACAGAGAAACTAATTTGGAATAGTTTAATTCTTCTGCTGCAAGGATATTTCGTCAGGAGAGAAGAAACAGCCAGATAGAGGGGAGGGAAGAAGCAGACGCAGAGAGGAAGAGGAGGAGGAAGAGGAGGAGGTTAATTCCATACCTTCCGCTCCCTGGTAATGAAGTGTAGGTGGCGTCCTGGTCAGAGCAGCTAATTGAACAGTGGAGATTACAGCAGCCGCCGCTCCTCTGTGAAAAGAAGGCCGTGTTCATTAGTGGTTGCCATATAATATTCATTCTCTGAGAGAAGTGTAGATATAATCTGTGCACAGAGCCGCTGAGATGATGTTAAAGCTCTCAACATGTTCTGTGGGAGCAATAACTCAACAATCATCATGTGGAGGAGGACCGCTCTCCTGCCTATGTTCATCATATCTCTGCTTTCCTGTTTGAAAGTGCATTAATCACGCACGGCGTCTATTCTTTGATTCTGATTCATTTTTATTTTGGAACATTTTAAAGGCTCGAACCCCAGAAATTACGAAGGACTCATGTGTTCAGATCCCAGCGTGTCCCGTCCCGAGGTCAGTGGTGGAAGAAGAGCTCTGATCTTTTAGAAGAAGCAATGCACAATGTGTAGAAACCCTCTGTCACAAGGGACACACAAAATATTACTTCAGTAAAAGAACATATACAACTACCAAAATAACTCTTTTAAACTATATGCCCTTTTTCAGAATTATATATATATATATCAAATGATTGGATTATATTTACTGATGCATTAATGTGTACTCACTTTAGTGTTGCAGTTGGTAAAGGTGGAGCTAATTCTTATACTGCTGGGTCGCTGAAACCATTTCCATAAATCATCATATATTAGTTGATTTACATTTTGTAATAATAATTTGAATCGGCAAAGTGAAGGAGAAAAAGAGTAAAGAGTAGCAAAAAAATACTGACATTCACAAAAGTACTTATTTACTTTCCACAACTGCCCAGCAAATATTTGAATATCATTGTACAAATTCAACTATTTTATGTGGAGGTTTTTGCGAAATATCTGATTTAATATTATGATATGGACCAAGAGGCAGAAATAAGAGTCTTTAGAGAGTAATGGTTTGTACACGCTGGGTCTTAACAGTTTGATATCGACGTCTTGTCAAGCTATCTACAAATTATATTACATTATTCTATCTGCAGTTTATTGATATTCTATTATTATGCTTTGTGTCCATATCGCAAAAAGGAGTGATTGTGGAATACAAATGATTGTGTCCCATTCTACTCCTCTTAAAGAAGCTTGGTCAGAGCTTCATTGAACACACAGATCCAGTGTGAATCACAGAGCATGTTTTCATCCCAATTTTTGCCACTTTGAAGGGGGTGAGTGTGCAAAACAAGATTACATAATTTAAAAAGCAGCAGTAACCCCGGTACATTGTGGCGTTGCATTGCTGCCTCTGGCATGTTATGTTATTACCATGAATTTAATTTGTGTCTTCACACCATGTGGCACGACATGTCTTCTGCTTCTTTTCATGTGTTCATGTGTTGGTGATGGAGTAATGTAATAATGTCCGGGAGCAAAATGCTGAAGTCATTTTTTACACAATGTAAGAAATGGTGGAAGCAGGAATCATATAACAATGTTTCCTCAATGGCACCTTCCCTCCTTTGGTATACATAGAATATGTACAGTACATGTTACATTACATTTAGCTGACGCTTTTATCCAAAGGGACTTACAATAAGTGCATTCAACCATGAGTACAAACTCAGAACAACACGAATTTCTTCACTAAAGTGAAACTACAAAGTTCTATCAGTAAGAGACATGTAAGTGTTACTAAAGCGCTACCTTCCTTATTCAAGCTGTAGTCGAAAAAGATGTGTTTTTAATTTGCGATGGAAGATGTAGAGACGTTCTGTATATAGGTTTTAACTTTTTTATTAAATCTGGTTTATCTGGTCTCCTGATGCTGCAAAGAACCTTCAGTAGAAACCAGCACCTCTTCATCCGGACAAAAACAAAACTCTCTGACTCTGTCACTTTTCTAACCCCAACGAACCCTCTCATTTCCTCTCTCCTCTCCTCTCATTTCCTCTCTCCTCTCCTCTCCTCTCCTCTCCTCTTCTCTCCTCTCCTCCCCTCTCCTCTCATTTCCTCTCTTCTCCTCTCCTCTCCTCTCCTCTCCTCTCCTCCTTCCCTCCCCCGTTCGGTTGCCCATCCAGCTCAGTGCCCCCACCCCCTCCCTCTCCCTCTCTCTCTCTCTCTCTCTCTCTCTCTCTCTGCCAGTCTCTCTGCCTCTCTCTGCCTCTCTCGCCCCCTCCCTCAGGGCAGAAGTAAACCACGCCTTGAGGCCCTGCTCCCATTGTGTGTCCTCTGCTACTTCTGTTTGGGCCCTTTGTGTGCCGCTAATCAGCCGTGGGGCCATGCTCGGCCCCGAGTGTGTGTCTGCGAGTGTGTGTGTGTGTGTGTGTGTGTGTGTGTGTGTGTGTCTGTGTCCCTTGCCCTCATTACGTAGCCACACTGGGAGGCCAGCATGGGAAGTTTCTGCTGCAGCGTACCCCTCCCTCCCTCCCTCCCTCCCTCCCTCCCTCCCTCCCCCTCCATCCCTCCCTCCCTCCCTCCCCCTCCATCCCTCCCTCCCTCCCTCTCGCTGTCCATCAGTCCCTTCCTCCCCCGTCTCCTCTCTCCAGCCCCGAGACATAAAGCTACACGAGCCGTGGGTTTCAAATAAAAGCAGAGTTGTCTTAGCCCAAATCAAGCAGCCTTGTCCCGTAACAAGACTTCTGCTCGTCCTGTCGGCCCAAACTATTTTTAGTATCATTTTGATTTCCATTGAAATACTTCACATGTGAACTGAAGCAGAAAAAGTCTTCTAAACAACATTCAGTAAGACTTTGGTGGACTTTTTTCTTTTAAGATGATATCCGCCTTGATAGATCATGTTGTACTCAGATCCCTGCCATCACAGCAGTTGTCGTCGTCCACCGTTACCGGCTTTGAAATTACGCACTTGATTCCTTCTTGTGAATTATCCCAATTATTATACAATGCATGTGTAATAATGTATTTCAATTCATGTTTCAAAAGGATTTTGAAGGATGTAAAAAAAAAAAAACATTTGAGTAAACTTCACTTCTGCGGATTAGAGAAAATAGCAGGGAAATTTTTTATGATTGTATTGATGACAGTAAATTCTAAAAAATCAAGTAATCTGAAATAAATCTAAGTTTGTTGGAGCGGATCAACAACAACAACAACAACAACAACAACAACGACAACAACAACAACGAGAGCTCCAGTCAACAACGCAGAGGGAACAGGAACTGAGGGGCTGCGTCTGGAAGTGTAATCAGTTTCACCGTTACATGAATATGCTGAACAAAGTGAACTGTCCGTTGATCTTTATTGCTCTCCTCTGTCACCAGCTGGGTGCCCCTCGCCCTCCTGCTCCTACCACTCCTCCTCTTCACCTCCTTCTCATCTGTCCATCCCTTCTTTTCACTCTCTCTCTGCCCATTCCCCTCCTCCTTCTCACATCCATGATGTATCACCTGTCCGTGTGTGCGTGCGTGTGTGTGTGTGTGTGTGTGTGTGTGTGTGTGTGTGTGTGTGTGTGTGTGTGTGTGTGTGTGTGTGTGTGTGTGTGTGTGTGTGTGTGTTTGTCTTGGTGCCCGATGGGGTTTTAGCCACTGGAGCTCTTTGACTTGAGGACAAGCGTTGTCTGTTCATCGCTCATCTAAACACACACACACACACACACACACCCTCTCTCTCTCTCTCTCTCTCTCTCTCTCTCTCTCTCTCTCTCTCTTTTTAGTCAAGAGCTCCTATCTCAGATTTCAGTGTGGGACCGAGAGCATCTCTTTCTCTCTCTGTCAGTCTCCCCTCCCTCTCTTCCTCTTTTTTATCACACAGGTTTGTCAAATTACTGACCCATATCCGTGTTACAGCACATAAAGAGGTTGTTACTTATGTTTGTTATTTCCAGCTGGAGAGAGAGAGAGAGAGAGAGAGAGAGAGAGAGAGAAAGCTTAGAGACTAATTGATGAGAGAGATTTCCTGACCTTTTCTTTCCGTCTCCTGTCTATCAGAGGCAATTCTTCTTTCTTTTTATTTGGACTTCCTTGTCAAATTGCTAGACCAGTAAGACAAGTGGAGGAAGTGCATCACTTTCCTAATTAAGAGCTTCAGAGGTCATCAACAACCATTGAATGACACGGATCTACTCCGAGGTCTTTCTGCGAACCAAACTTATTCTGTGACCTCACACCTTTGGTCCCGACCCCCAAACTCCAACACAAAACACAGATGGACTGTTAAATCCGGAGCCTCCTTCAGGATCAGCTCACTCTTCACCATCACAGTCCAGTACACCTCCTGTGTAACTGTGGATGTAGCACAGGGAGAGATGCAGCTGGAGGCGGACAGGTGGGTTACCTGTCCGTCTCCAGCTGCATCTCTCCCTCAGTCAGAAACAAGACCAGGAGATTCAGGAACGCCTCCAGTAGCTCGCAGCTCGCTCCCGATCCTGAAGGAGGAAACCCACCATCTCTCCAGCTGTTGCCTGCAGGGACTTGAAGGTGCAAACTCTCATACTGACTTTTTCACACACCTTGAAGCCAACAGAACTGCATCATCTGCAAAAAGGTAGAGATGCAACAGTGAACTCTCTTAACCTCTGTTGGTCACTGCCTCTTGCAGTCTGCTCCATGCAGCCACCCTGTAGCGTCTGCACATGACTGGTGGATGAATCAAACAAACAACTTTCACTCAGGAGACCACTGTCCGTGTCCTGCTGACAAAAAGTCAACTCAGACTTATTTTGTCACGTCATTGTCACCAAAGGCGTTGATCAGTACAGTCAACATCAACCACAACCTTTTCCTCAACCTCAAGTAGCGTTTCTGTTGACCAAACCTCACTTCCTGTGGAGAAAAAGACACAAATACGAGTGGAAACTGACACACTATTGGGAGTGAGAATATGTTGAAACCATACAAACGTTCCACTTCCAACGCCTTCTCGCCTCCTCTACACAACATGTATCTCATATAAAAATCTGCAAGTTAACATGAATTTGCTTTGTGTCCAAGGGGCACACACTTCTATACCATGAATGCGTTACAGGTGCTGGCGAACATGCACACCAACAAGGAACATATCTGCCACTTCCTTGTAAGCCAAATTTAAATAGTATTTCATATGGATATGTAGACATCAAAACAAAAAGAAAGGCATGTTCAGGTATCTTTTCTCTTGTGGTGCCCAAGCTCTCAAATAGTTTGGATTTAAATGATTGAAATTTCTACTTGGAATTATGACTTGATGACTCATTTTAGTTTAGTAGTGATCAGCTACCACGAAGATTGTATAACTTCTATAACAACTCATGCAAGTGTCATACTTGTTGCTGCATTATGGGGACACATCTAATGGTTTTACATCATGTCTGTCTTCAGTGTGTTGTATTAGTAAGTGATGAGACATGAGAAGAGACTCAGAGCTCTTCTATTTTTGTAAATATTCAGAATATTAGAGCTATTTTTTTATATATTCATGATTCTGCCAATACATGCAATCATGTCACTGGTATAACTCCAGCACATTGTGGTTGTAGTAACAGGTTCTCATGTTACACACTGAGAGTCTTTGGCGAAGACGGAGGAAGGTGAAGGATGCTGAAGGAGAAAAAAAGAAGACTCGAGCCTCTCGCTTCTTCCCTCCAAACTTGTAATGGAGGTTTGATTAGCAAGCATGTAATGTACTTTACCCCCACGGATGGGGGAGGAGGGGGAACAGAGGCGAGGGATGGAGGGAAAGGTATAGCAGGAAGGAGGAGGAGTGTATAGGCTGCCCTCTCAGCAGGTCTCCTGCTCCCCTCCTCCCACATCTCCACTTTATTCCTCAACTCCCTCAGACAGACAGGACCAGGACATAAGTTTCCCCCTATTCAAAAACCTACCATCACCTCCTGTGCTGACACACACACACACACACACACACACACACACACACACACACACACACACACACACACACACACACACACACACACACTAAAGCCTAAAGCCTAACGCATCCCTCCACCACCTCCTTCTCCCTTATAGCGGCACCATGCTGTGTGAGCGGTGGGTGTGGGTGGGATAGGGTGGGGTAGGGTGGGGTAGGGTGGGGTTGGAGGTCAGCAGCAGGAAGAGGGGTTTTCTTTTTGGGGGTGTGGGGGTCGCCCGCCCCCGTTAACAAGCTGCACGTCTGCATGCAGGAAGTTGTTTGTGCACAGACACAATGCACGTTTATTTGAATCCAGCAGGGAAAAGTCGGCCGTGTTGTCACTCAGCCGGTTTGAGGGTTAAAGGCTAAAGGAAATGTTGAGGTAGCAGCTATCACCGGGTTGCTCTCACTGGCAGGAAGGATCAGGAAGTAAACGTCATGAGGAAGAAAAAGAGAAAAGCACACACAGCAAACTTCCACTTCAAATGTTTTCTCTGTTCTTTCTTTTTCTTTTTTTTTTAATCTAGAAGCCGATGTGTTTTACTGGAAGATGGTTCAGTTTTAATGGTTAATAGAAACTCAAACCAATAACACCAATAATTACAATCTAGTTTTCTTCCTAAAAAAAAAGTCCTGAGAATAATCCCAAACTTTTAATCTATTCAGAAGAATAAACTTATTTGACCATCGTTTTTTTTTTACTTTTCTACAATCTATTGTACTTTGAATTAACACGGCAATACAATAAAAACACAATTAATTACAGTTCTTTCTTCCACGACAAAAGAAACACAATACAACACTGTCAAAAGTATTTAATAACATTGAATTTAATTGAATTCTAAACATCACTGATTACCTTTTTGAATTTAAAGGACGCATTTCAACCCGCTTTAATCTAAACACAAAGTCAAAGAAAACATATTTCTAAGTTTTATTCCATATATGAACACAACAGTCCTCGGCGCCTCCCACCAGCCGGATCAGTGTTCCTCTCCCCCTCCGCCTCGCTGTGCTGTCGGCTCAGGGTGTGAGCAGAACAACGTTAATGTGTGGGGACACCTGACAAGCCCGCTGGCCTTTAGGGCTCAGCCTAATCACTCCGGACCCGAACCCATCGGGAATTAAACCTGCAAAACCAAACAGTCGCTGTGGGAGCCGGCTGGCATCTGCTGCAGCCACACCAATGGCTGCTGAGGGGCCGGACGCGGCAAGCGGCACGTTGGCGAGAGTGTGCTGCTTAAAGAGTGCAAAGTAAGCAAAAAAATATATATACAAACCTGCAGTGTGAACAAGGAGGTGGGAGACAGAACTTATGTTATGAAATATAGAGCTTCTCCTAACAAATTAGAGCATTGGGATGCCTGAAAATTAGGAAATGTGTGCCTCAATTGATGATTTGTGTCACTCTTCCAGCCATATGTAAACGGGGAAATAAAGCAATTTATTGCAATATACATTATTTGGAAGATTTACTGAAACAGGAAACTTAAACATCTTCCACTGTTGCTATGTGTCTGTAATAATGCTATTTAACTGTGGTGGCAAATATGACAGCATTATGATCGCAGGGCTGAATCTTGCACACATGCAAAAACATATTCAGATACCATTATATTGAAAAAAAAGTCTGGTAAATTATAATTCTGTATGCCCAGGCAGAGTCTGACATGAAGAAGGGTCGACAGCTGGAGGTCAAGAGTCAGTCGGAAGATGTCGCTGTAATGTGTTTGGACTAACATTAAAGCTCCTTTGCCTTCAGAGTACAGTAGTGCGTTAACTTTTAAATTAATGGGTATTTCCCAGTGTTTAAAGTACAGTAGCTTGTTAACTCCGGTATCTGTTAAGCCACGCAGGCCCCTCTCCGCTCTCTCTCTCTCCAGACGCCCTCATTAATTTTAGATTGGCTCTAAATGAGTCTCCTTCATCGGGGGCCGAGGTTTTCTAAATTAGATTCATTTATATTTAAATTGTGAAACAGGCGTGGTTAATGAGAGAATCATTATTTTTTGGGGGTTATTTCAGATGGGCTGATAGTTGGGCAGCTCAGTGCCGTGTGAAGGGAAGCCACCAGAGGAGGCGCAGGATTTCAAAATAAAAGCATTCTGGTGGAAAACGTAAGCACTGTTTAAATAAGCTGAAAAAAAGAAGAAGAACAAATGGAATCTGAAGGATTTCAGGAGGAAGGGAGAATATGCAAAGTGAAATCTACCTGACTGTCATCCAACAAAACCGTGTTTGCCTCCTTTGCTTCCACCTAATTTAACCCTCTTAAAGCTAATGTGCCACTTTCAACACATCTGTGTCATTTTCGGCACCACATGTGCCAAAAAAAAACGCATTACAAGACACACATGTTGACTTAACAGGTGCTCCTATCGACACATGATGCCCCCGACAAAGCAGCAGGGCGCCTCTCCAGCTAAACGGCTCCTGGAAGCGTCACATCTGAGGGAAGGAGGCCGTGAGGTGGAACAACAGCGCTTCCCCTCCTGTCCCCATGAATCCATCCATCCTTCTCATAAAAAAGCTCAAGTCACACAGCGCTTTACAGCCGTACGTCTCCTTACAAGGCGTCTCGCGGCTCTCGGCGTCCTATGGCAACCCCCAGCTTCTCCCCACCAGGAATTTGACTGTTAGGAATCTAAGTGCCAGGCGTTTAAAAAGCCGAGGAATGCTATTGTTCTGGTCACAGCTGCACTAGCACTGGCCCGGCTACTGCTGCCACTGTGTGAGTGGGGTGGGGAGGAGGGAGGGAGGAAGGGAGGAAGGAGGGAGGAAGGAGTTGAAGGTGTGAAAAAGACAACTTTACGTGTTTTCAGTGCTCTGCGGTTTCGTGACAAAGCAGCACATAATTGACAGCAAGTTGAAACATTCCTCAGGCCTGGATGGCTGCAGAGCTCTCTCCTCCCTCACTCCCTCCCTCCATCGCTCTCATTCTTCCTCTATCTTCCTCCAGCATCATATGTTCCACTTAATGTTCATGTCTCTGTCTTTTGTTTTCATCAGATAAATATACGCCATTGGACCAAAGCTCAAAGATGCAGAAAACACAAAGGTCACTTGCTGGAGGTATGTCGAAAAACATAAAGCTTCTTTAATATATCAAAGCTTCTTTGTTTCATGACATTGCGAGTCTTCTCGTGAGACCGGATTTGATGACATCACACCTGTTCTCACATTGACTTCTGGTCAGCGTCAGAATTGATTGCAACGTTTTACTTCTTGGCTGCTGTAACTAATAAAGGATTATCTTATCTTATCAGTATAACTGTGAACCTATGGTGTGTTTTAGGTCATAGCAAGGCCTTAAATACAACGTTGGTGAAGCTGCTATATTACATTATATGTGCACTTACATTGACATTAAAAGCTAAATAAATGGAGAAGACATTTCTCCTGCACATTCATTTTTTGGTCATTTGTTTGTGTTTTCTATTTCCCTGAACAATATTAAATGTTATATGGTTATGTGTATGCCCTTCTCATTGGCTAAACCCTCAATGTCAGACATGACACTTCCTAACTGGAGCCATTGCGTACATGTCAACAGATTGTTTCCTGTCGTCTACATTCACAGGACTGTGCATACAGTATATGTGCAGCAGAAGCAACAGTAGTGAGGTGGCAGGGCTCCCCTCTCCCTTTCTAGTAATTACCATCCAGCTGCTCCGAGGAACAATGCTTGGCTCTCTTCCAGACGGCTGACTTCATACACTCTGTGCCACGCTCAATTTGGAGCGCAGCGGAAGCTGGGCATGACTGGCACCCTCCAGGGCATTGCTGTCTCTGTATGGGACTCACTGTGTGAGCGTGTGTGTGTGTGTGTGTGTGTGTGTGTGTGTGTGCGAGTGCTTTCCCCAAACCTACCAGTTCTCATTCGCCATCCGGTTCGAGCTTTATCCTGGATTCTTGATTGTGTGTCTTCACTTTCCGGGAAAGTCACTGGAGAAACTAAACAAAAAGAAGAAAAATAAATGATTAAAAGGGATGATCAGGGACATTTTGGTACCGTGTAGTTGCTGGTTCTCAACGGCTGTATTGCAGGTTGCATAATTATTGCATAAAGGAAAATGTGCGTCATATTGTTCTGCTTTGTTTGCAGTATTGAGGTGGAGATTAGTGCAGAAACACAACAAGATTGACAGCTACAAGAGCTCAGACTAGTTTGACAGAGGATCAACACGAGCATATGCAAATATTATTTCAATGTATTTATCAGAATGAGATGTGGTGGAAGATTCTCACTCAACCTTGGTGAGACGCTGCAGAGTGAATCCTTGCACTGCTTTGCCGACACAAAGTTGTGTTACCAGGCAACAAGTACCGCGGAGGCTCGTACCTCGTAGCTGAATTTCTTCCCATGATGCCGAGCAGGAAAGTTAAAGCCGACTCTTTGATGTTCAAACTGATGGCTAAAGCTAATGTAGCAGCAACACTACAAGCAGGAATTTGAATGTGAAGAACTCGCTCATTATATGGGTTGAAAATGTGCACATACACACACTAACACACACACTCACACTAACACACACATACACACACACACTCTCCAAACTTGGCTGAATAGGGTGCAGCACACCCCGGCTCTTCCTCCCGCAGCACAATGAGGACCTGTTTTGGTCCAGTATGCCCAGTTACCCCAATCCCACTGCCCCCCCAAAAAAGCAACACAATCACACACACATACACACAAACAGCCACACACACACACACACACACAAACTATCAGCCCCAGTCTGTCTCCCACTGTTTGGGACAGAAGGGCATTTAAATAGCAGAGACAAACAGCAACAGTTGCTAATTGTTGTGTAACAGTTCGAGGAGGAGACGGCGGCGTTAAAACACAACGCCTTACAGTCCTGCATCCAGCTGACACGACGCCACGGTGCAGACATCTCATTGGACGATATATATGAGGGCCGAGTTGTATTAACGAAACAACCCAAAAGTCACTACAGTTGGAAAAATAACAGAGTTCAAGTTGTTTTCCCCTGCATCTCTTTAACTGTGCTGATTCTTTTTAAATAATTTGCTCTGTTAGAATATTAATAACAATTAAAAATACCTTTTGTTTGATATTAAAACATGTTTCGCACAAAGTGCGATGGACAGAGAGACTTAGTGAGTAAACTATGATGAAAAAACAGACGTAGACTGACAAACATCTTTACAATGTCCTGCCGGTCGACCCCCATCCCTTCATACCTCATATGTAAATACACACGTCACTTGTTTATAGTACTGGTACCTGTTTGTCTGTGCACTTTTTATGTTATAGTAAATGTAATATGTTTCTATTTCTTTCACTGTGTTGACATCCCTTGTATGTGAAACATACCTGGCAAATCAATGGTTCTGATTCTGATTCCCAACATTGTGAATTATTATTACATAAATGATCTGTCTATCAAGCGTCCTTCACCACAACTACACTTCTAATATTGATGCCTGTGTTGTTGTTTTTTTATTTATAGTCTTGTTCAAAATTAGAATGTCCTGTCTTAATGTTTTTTATACATGTTTTTACCTGTTTTTACCTGTTACTGCTGTACTGACTGATGAGTCGCCAACTTAATTCCGTTGTATGTTTTACTATGACAATAAACTCCCTTCCTTTACCTAGTATCCGCAGACCAACACTGGACATCTGTAACGTTCCTCAAAGTAAGACGTGAAACTCACATGGACTTTAATTCATTTCCATCATGTGTTCTAACGTCTCTTCTCCTGCAGTGATTAATGGCCTCAGCTCCAGCGCCAGCTATGTGATGAAGTATCTCTATACTGTATAAATAGCGTGTGAGGGTTAGGGCTGTATTCCCATGTAGCTTAATGGGCACAGCAAGGTACTATTACTCCCAAGCCACTCAAGTAGAAAATGTATGTAAAGGGTACGGTTACAAAGCTACCTGAAACTAACCGTAATGGCAGAGGGGAGGATGGGAACAGAACACCTGCAGGAACAGGGCGGCTGCTGTAAACAAATCAAATACGGATATTTCTGCATTGAAGCTGCCGATACTTTGTAATTGTAGTTTTCAGCATCTCTAAAAGTAGCGCACCATAGACGTTACGCTGCCACGGCCCTCAGGATAAGCCCATCAAACCGCCACGTTATCTAAACACGTTATCTTATCGATATTAACGTCTGCCTCGACACAGTCACAGTAGATTCATCTGAACTCCACCGCGAGCACAATAACAGTAATGTCACTCCCCATTTGCAAGCCGTGCGGCTGAGGCCGGGCCGAGTGGCAGCGGGCCAGCCCAAAGCAAACAGAGGTGTGTTTCTGATCCGACCGCTCGCGCTCTGTCACGGAGTTAATGCTCAGGCTGTTTCAGGAGCGGACCTCACGTCTTAATGACGCTGAGGTTTGTGTCCTTTTACTTTTCTAAAAGTTTCCAACAGTTGGTTTTGCTTCCCTTAGAAGGTACTTTGTAGTTTACTTGTCAAAATATACTTTATCTTACAGTTGATGGTACCTGCCAAAATATACTTTTAGAGTAGATTTTACTTTCAGAAATGTTACTACGCTTTACATTTAGCTTAATTTTTCTTAAGTTAAGTTCAAATGTACTTTATAGTTGGAATAAGTGTCCAAAAAGTACTTTTAAAGTTTAAATTGTTCCTTCCTAAACTAAAGCACAGTGCTGTTGGTTTCCTCAATGAAAGTTACACTTGGTCTTAGTTCCAAAAAAGTACATTTTAGTTGATCTTTTCATAAAAGCAAGTGACCTCACAGTTGGTTTAATTACATATGGAACAATATTAACAAAACCAAATAACCCAGATTAAGTCCAGTGTAAGTGAACATGAGGAAAGACTTCAGACCAGCTATACACTGTATTTCTACATGTATGTATGAGTGTACTGATACTGATATATTATATGTAGGTTGACATGAATGAGTAATTGAGCACATGATTGCATATTCAGTATGAGTGTGCATGAGTTTATGCCGTTTATACGAGATGTATGAATGCATTGCATGTGTGTGCTCACCGACCATGTGGACGCAACCGCATGTGTGCTAATTTCTGTGCAACTATGTGTGTGTGTGTGTGCGCGTATGTGTGTGTGTGTGTGTGTGTGTTAATGGCAGCGGGCCCCCAGGCAGGGCCCCCCACAGTGCCCAGGGGAATTGTGGGTAGTTGGGAGAGGGTTTGGATTCTGGCTTTGTTTGTCTCTGTGTGCTGACATCACTGTGCTGATGGCACCAAATCCCCCGTTCTACTGCACACAGCACTTTCTATACAAAACACCAACACACACACACACACACACACACACACACACACACACACACACACACACACACACACACACACATGCTGCAAGTAATGCCAACTTGGCCAAAAATAATGCTCTTTCTCTTTTTAACACACATGCAGACATCCATGTATGCATATATGGATACGCCACACACTCTCTCTCACACTCACACACACACACACACACACACACAGGGTGCAGCGTGATCATCATCATACGTGTCCTATATTTGGCCTCCTGCAGGAACTCCGATTGACAAATGCTCTTTTTTAAACATACACTCGACATTCCTGCCGTTGATAAAAGTTTTACGACCCCACGACGTCCTGTCTTATCAACTTCAACACCTAGACGCCCAATTAATCACCAAGTTGAGATTCCGTTTTGAAAACGCCTCCCTTACTGTATTATAGACAATACAGTAACTGATACTTCAGAAGTACTACACACACGGAGGCATCTCCACCTTAAACACTTCAATGTACTTGTTGCAGTACTTCTGGGCCTCTTCAGAACTGCAGTATATCCGTACATGTCGGCCATTAAAGTGATTGTTGTCCCACACACACAAACACACACACACACACACACACACAGTCTGTTTGCTCATAGGCTCAGCTATCTGCCTCGGCCTTTACATAGCCTGGTTAAACATTAACAGGCAGCCTTTCTCTTCCCTCCAGTGCCGTCTTTGGTATGTATGGAGCTCAGAGGAAGGTGGGAGGAGTTGGATAATTGGGTTGATGACACTTCCACTCAAGCCGAGAGGAAATGGGGAGCCATTTTCCTTTATTGTTGACTTGTTTATTGGTTACATTTGTTTGTTGCGCACAGAGAAAGAAGGTCTCGGTAGTCCATTTCCTCCTTTTAATTGTCGATACGCACACATATAAACGGATTGGAGTCACGAGACCTCAGTGATTCTTGTGTGAAATGGACTTTTTTTTTTAATACGAGGTCTCGGTGTCTTGCTCGAGGACACTTCAGCAGGGCGACTGCCCCGTGACACGGCTCCACCCTGCATGGTTTAGCTGAATTGCACTCTCTAAAAAAAACACTCAGCGTTCCTGACGCCCTGCTACGGTTTTGTCGGACATTCAGGGACTCAACATGGTCAAACTGGCACATATCTGCACACGGAAACCCTGAGACGTACACAAAGAAATGGAGAGGCACAAAAGGTATTGGCAACATGCACACACACACTCACAGACACACACAAACGCACTGCTCCTAAGGACCCCGGGAAGCGGCTGGGATGGACCCGGCACTCAGAGCCACTCAAAGCCAATCAAAGCTGATGATAGCTCCGACATTTACACCAGCCATCCACTGCCGCTCTCACACACACACACACACACACACACACACACACACACACACACAAACATGTCTTCAGGCGGTCGCCATCATCGTTACCACATCACTCCTGAGGAGGAAGAGAGAGGGAGGGCATTCAAACAGAAAGAGGTGGGAAAGAAATTATGGAATATGTGTGTCGGGCTCTGTGAGGAAACACTATTGAGGGCTGATGCGTGAGGTGACAGAATAATGTGACAGATGTACAGGGGAAGCATGCACTCATTCTAATGAGAGTAAACATGTTTGCATCTCTCTGCTCCTTCCTCTGCTCTGCAGGAAGCCTCACGCTTTTATGTTCATAATAAGCACAAACAAGCCCATCGTTTGCACAATTATAAATGATCATGGTCAACATGTGTATTAAATAGTACGATGACTCTGAGGCACAAAGGAGAACAAGTTTGGTTGCATGAGTGATACTAAACATCACGTTAAAGAGCCGTTTGCTTCTCCTCATAATTTCACTTTCTTAGTATTTACAGGTTAGAAAAGATTGGTTTATCATATCAGATGATGAAATTGGATCATTATGTTTTAAGTTTTTTTTTTACACACAAACTAATAAACTGGGGGTATCCAATTTTTTTTTTTTTCATATAAAAAGTTATGTTTTAGGAAAAAACTGATCCAAAAGGAGGTAAAGTGTGTAGACTAGTAGGGATGCAACATAGTCTCCATACATAACACATGCATTTCCTTTAGTCAACAGGATATTCAGGTGTTGTGTTCTAACTGCAGTATACTTTTTTGGGCTCACCTTGTACTACCTCAATGCATTTCCCAGAATGCCTCTCAACAACGTGCCAACAATTTAATTTGTATCGCCCATACAAATTTCCCTCAATCTGTACACATCTGTAAACAACGCAGCGTCATCATAATAACATGGCGTGAGAAATGTCATCACAGAGGTGAGAAAGTTATGTTTGTGAGGTACAGAAGTAAGTAGAAGTAAGTTGCTGTCGTAGTGAGCTTAGTCTCTCTCTCTCTCTCTCACACACACACACACACACACACACATTATGCACGATTGCCACAACTGATACTCAAACAGATTTTCCCGACAGCTGAAGACTTTTTAATAAACTTTTAATGACCACTCCAAGAACAAGCCCCGTTCTCTGAGTACTGCTTTGCTCTCTCTCTCTCTCTCTCTCTCTCTCACACACACACACACACACACACAGGGTCCTGTCAGGGCTAACTAAGCGGAGTGGCGGGCAGGCCGGCGTTTGGATTGGCTGGACAGGGGTTGCCGGGGGTTACGGTGGATTTGGCGGACCACCTGCTGAGACTCAGCCGCCAACTGACTGAAAACATTTACATCAGAAACCACCCAAGATAGAGAGACACAGAGGGGGAAAAGGGAAGTTATGAGAGTTTGTACTCTTCATGGAAACGACCTTCAAACTCCGTTTCCTCTTCCGGTGGCGTGACGCAGCCTCGCCGGCCTTCAAGCACACGTGATTCCTGCTGCGCGGCCAGAAGAGGAGACATGTAGCTCACACAAGGAGCACTTCGTCCAGCACAGACATGGTTCTGATGCTGCTGTTGTTGCAGCTTCTCGTGGCTCTGCAGCGCTACAGGTCCTGTGTTCCTCCGGGTGAAGCTGTGTTCTAGGTTTCCCTGAGAGTCTGAACACAGCGCCTGCAGAGGCTTTGACCCAACAACAACCTGGCATTGACAACAGCACAATCACTTCGGTGGACGTTGGACCTTTGTAAGAAATAATGTGTTTTTTTCTCCAGCATACATTTCTTTGTGAGTACAGTTAGTCTTCTCCTCTTCTCATTGTGTTACATTGAGGCGAATATAAAACGAGGACGTCATATATTAGTCAGCCTGTAGACTGTTCATGGTTACTTTGCAGATTAAGTTTTGTATTAAAACATATGATCATCTTATGAAACTAAGTTTAATTATGTTGGTCTCTAAAGTAGTTGAAAATAATAACCAGCGTGAATATGAAATGCTGCTTGATTGTTAATGCTTCTGTAATAATGAGCCAACATTTTGCCAATAACACTACTGAGTAATAATACTACTTCTGCACTGTAGACTTCTACTTGTACTTGTACACACTGTGGTGTGTTGTTGCCATTTTATTTGTGTAAAGATCGAAACACTTTTTCAATCACTGCAAGTAAAACACCTGTAAAGTACATTCTAGGAGAGTTACATCCAACAATAAAAGCAAAGACAGAATCATGAAAGTAAAACCAACTCACTTTAACTTGTGTTCCTCACAATGTGTATTTCACGTTGTGGTATTGATTTATTTACTTTACGTTTTTAACAACCAGGTTTTCCTCCATATGAATATGAGCCGAGCACCAATGGAAATGAACATCAGGGTAACTGAAGTGCAAAAAATCCAATTACAACAAAGACTCATTCAGAGTCAGATATTCAAACACTCATAATCAGCTTAATTTCAGTCGCAGAGATTGAAAAAGGTTCCTGTACCAGAACAGTCATATGCAGAGCTTTGTGGCCCCGGCCCTCAGAAGCATCCACTCCTCCTCTGTATGAGGGCCAGGGCCCACATGGGGGCCTCGGCCTGCTCTCTCGCAGGTCCTCTGAGCGTGTGTGTGTGTGTGTGTGTGTGTGTGTGACCCGCAAACTGACCTCCTCAAACTTCAAACTGAATACTTCTGGCAGTTACCACGACGACAGAGCTCTCCAAGCCTTATCCTACTTACTGAGACGAGACGAGGAGCGAGGAGGAGGAGGAGGAGGAGGAGGAGGAGGAGGAGGAGGGAGGGGAGGAAGGCAGGAGCGAGAAAGTAAAGAAAGAAGAGAAAGAGAGAGAGAGAACGGTGTGGACAGAGACACACACACACACACACATTGGTAGAGAGAGAGAGGCGCAGAGCGAGGGCGGCCTGGCAGAAAGAGAGACTTGCTGCTGTTGCATCTCTGTGTTTTTCATGAGCAGACAGTTTACTGGGAGATTATTCACAGTCTGGTATTTAGCCTTATTAGGCCACGGCTCCCAGTACAGACGGGCCCTCCCACCGTCCGCCGGCCACGCCGAGGCGGCTTTGTTTGTTTGTTTTGCTTTCACATTTTCCCTCCTGCATATTATATTGTATTCCACTCAGATGATGTCATTTCTGCTGTTGCAAAGGGGGAAAAGTTATTGGTTGGAGCGCTTCCAAAAATATCTGTTTCATTGATTAATGGTCAGGGGTACAACCGAATCAACATCATATACATATATATATATATATATATATATATATATATATATATATATATATATATATATATATATATATAACTCTCAAAAAGCATGTCAATAAGAAGTTAGAGTTGAAAATAAAAGTTTACTTTTGGTTTCTGGTCAGCTATTATTTTCTAAACCAGCCCCCAAACGACACATACAAGTGAGTAAACCTCAGAATGTTTTCTGATCTGACACTGTTTTGGTTTAGGTTTGGTTATTATTTTAGGAAACTAAATGGTCACGGTTGGGGAAAAGGTGTTGCTTGTGTTAAATAACCTCTAGGTTAAGGTTGGGACATCAGCAGTCTCCCAAGTTAAAGTCCAGAGTGCGTTCACCCATCCATCCCACCACCTGGACCTCCTTCCTCTGTGGACTCTTTAACATCAACACACTATTTCTTCCTTTTCTCCCGGTGGGAAACCGTCATAATTCCTCCTCAAGGTCTTCATCACTTCAATAGATTTTTCTTTTTCCTTATTGTTATGAGCTATTTGCTGGAATATCTCCTGTTTTACTTTGGACAACAGTCTCATCTTGAACTATTGTTATTTATTTGTTCTTATTTCTTGCTTCTCGTGAAGGCTAATGGGCTCTGCAGTCTATCCAGAAGACTGCAGTTTATTTGTGAATATCGTTCAAAGAAAATATGTTTCTTATACGAACATACTAGGAAAATCCACAAGCTTCATTTTTCATTTCAACTTCTGTCTTTTTTTTAAAGTTACTTTGTATTATATCATTTACAGCACAGCGGCATTTCTTGTTTTCGTAAGAACCAATAAGTTAGAACTTTTTTTCCGGGGCTGCACTTCTTCACGAGCTGTAAACTACTCAACTGCTCAGTATATGACATTTTATTGCTAATAGCTTCCTTCAAGTGTCATACAGACCTCCCTCCGTGCTGCTAAGCATCCTGCAGGCCCGTCAGAAGACGCGGCCCGGGGGCCATTCCTGCCAACGCAGACTCACACACAGCCAGACTCCCACCGGACCGCCTGAGTGCGTGTGAGACGCAGACAGAGTGACCGAGTAACACAAACCAGGTCTCTGCTCATTGTGTGTGTGCGCACGCGATTGTAAATGTTTGACTGCGCGCATGAGCCTTCGAGAAGAGCGGTTCACAGAGATGTGATGGAAGGAGACTCAAAATCAATTGTGTCCATGTTTGTGTCCCCGGGCTAGCTGTCGCTCACCGGCCCAGAGGCTGAAGTGATTGATCCATCTCCGCTTTAATCTGAGCTCCGCAAGCCTCACCTGGCTGGTTCCCAAGGCCACACATCCTACACTCACACAGAGGCCCAAAGACGCTCAGTGCTGGGACAGCAGCGAATGTCCCGCCTGTCCCAGAGGAGACTGTCTTTGTTGTCCTTTCCTCCCTCCCTCCTGCTGCAATGTCCCGTCCTGTCCTATCACACGCTGCCCTTTCCTGTCCAGTAATGTCCTGTTTTTGGTTTCCAGTTCTGTCCCATGAGCCAAATGTCCCGTCTTGTCCCATTACACCTCTATGTCGAGTCTCCGCTCTGGCCTTTCCTGCCCTGTCCTCTCATTAGCAGCAATGTCTTGTCCACTTGTGTCTCGTCTTGTCCTATCACAACAATCCATCTCATGTCCTGATTTACTGTCTCCTTCTATCCCATAATATGCTGTTCTGTCCTTTCCATGAATCCATATCCTGAGCTTGAGCAGCTTCTTCCTCCCCTGACCGGTCCCGTCCCCATCCTGTATGTGTTTGACTGACAGTGAGCAAACCAATCAGCATTAGAGTCATTTCTGCTTTTAAGATCAAGGATTTTTTTTATTTCAAACAACTTTTCTCTTAACTTCCTTCTCCACATAAAACTTCTCGTCCCCTCATTCAAACTATTCAAACATTTTGCAGCTTTATAGATGTGGAGCTCCTCCCATGTGTGAAAACTTTTTCAACACAAATTCTATGTGGAATTTGGGTGTAAATATCATTAACACGCGCCTCAGATTTTTTCAGTCACATTTCCTGTTTTTCCTAATGACATCTTGACATATTTGTCCGTTTCATTTTGTTCAGACAAATCTTGTCACTTTTTGTCCTGTTTTGTTTTATTCCATTCTTTCATACAATATCATATTTCACTATTCTAATCTATTTCTTTTTGCTGTATTCTGTTGGATATAAATGTCCTCCTCTGTTATTGATTTTGTGAAATACAACATTTATTTTAGCCTACCAAAGGCTCAGCCAAAATTAACGCTACATTTTCCTTGTAAATATATTTTAAAGCGAAATACTATTTCAAAATCATCTTGGCCATCATTCCTAACATTTTACTAACAACATATATACTGTAGCTAACATCTGAGATAAATCTGACTTCAGCACACAGGAATGACGGACCAGCGCACTAAAAGTGATTTGTATCTTAAATCAGATGTGAAGAGTGTAATAATGTGTGTCACAGTGGGACGGAGGAGATGCTCTGATCATAAACTGCAGGCTGTCCAGGCTAACCGGAGCTCCCTCAGGGCCGCGTCTCTCGTTGGAGCTCCGTCAGTCGGTAAATCGGTAAATGATCCGAGATGTCATTTAATCAATATGAACAGGCAGCAGCTGTCACACATCATCGTCTCCCCTGGGGGTCCTTGTCAAGACGCAACACAACGTGTGTGTGTGTGTGTGTGTGTGTGTGTGTCTCCTTTTGTGCTTTATTTGATCCATGTTTCCTCTGCTTTTATTATGACAAGCAGACTAAATGACGAGCACACACTGGTTTAGTGCTGTGGCCGTAGAGGAGGGAGCCGTATATTCAATTAAAGATGCCACACATTTCATTTAGTGCAGAAATGATTAGCTGATTTATTTAGTCAATCAACGTCAAATCAATTGACAATTATTTGGATAATCAATTCATAATTTTAAGGCATGTTTCGGGAATAGAAGCCTAAAAGAAATGCTGATTCCAGCATCTCAAATTTGAGGATTTTCAGATGTTATCTTGGAAAACTGGTTTGACCAAAGCATACATTTATTTAACTCTTTTGAAATAGTGTGGACGTTTTATAAACGTATCAATTAAGCCATGAAAATAAATCATAACGGCCAGATGGATGAGCAGTGAGTTCAGATCACTTTCTCTGATGATTAAAAGTACCATTTTGCCCAATGTTCAAACCTCCAGAGAAGCTATGGAGTGCATTACACGCATGCATAATATCTCCACATTACACATTGTTTTCTTGTCGCACTCGTGACAGATAACAGAGCCCGCAACAGAAAGGGATCTAGTCCTGCGGGGGGTATTCCTCTCCTCTTTCCTCCTCTCATTTCCTCCTCCTTTCCTCACCTCTCCTCGTGAGACAGTGAAATCTCATCCAGCCACTCTGCCTGCCCTTATAGCCAGCAGGGAGGGACATGTCATTTCACTTGTGTGTGTGTGTGTGTGTGTGTGTGTGTGTCCCTTACTGCGCACCACACAATGACGAGAGCAGAGGGGGAGGCCGGTGGGGGTGACAGGGCTCTGATCTCTCAGATAGGGAGATAGCCACCTGATTCAAATGGCTCGCTTGTTCCCGGCAGTCACTTGATCGGCGTGTGAACTGACTCCTCTCTTATTTACAACCAAATGCTGCTGCAGTGACCTGCCCAGCCCAACCCAGGCCAGACCTCTCTCTCTCTCTCTCTCTCTTTCTCTCTCTCTCTCTCTCTCGCTGCCCTATATTTTCCACGTCTCTCTCTCTCCATCCCACACACACAAACACACACCCACGCACACACACACAGGTGCACTGTGTGATGGAAACTTCCACAGATGAGGCCAGCTATGATCACGCACTCTTTTTTTGAAATATGAGGCTCAAGCAAAGCTCAAAGTTGATTTTGTTAACGTTCATAAATAAATAAAAACATGTGAGGAAAAACTAAATCTACCTTTAAAACTTCCTGCAACAGAAGCATTTGTTTATAGATTGTGGGAAAAGGTGAGTTTTTAAAGCAGAGTGACAACAACAGACATGATATCTTTAAGAAAAGGGAAATCAGGGATAATATATGAATATACATATACATGTTCTCATGAAAAACAACCTCAGCGTGAAGCGACTTTGACTAAAAGTTAAAGATCTCTGTTACGTTCAGGGACATTATCATTAGCCACAGAAATGTATATCTTGAGATTAAAGTCTGTTGCATGTTTAATTCTTCATTTTCATATTATTTAACTGACACACATTGTAGTTAGTTTTTGTGAACCGACAATTATAAAAAACTACATTTTTTGTTTGCAATTTATTATAAGAAGTTAAATTCATGCAAAGGCGATGTCTTATAAATCCACGTGGGCATTAAAATACATCACATCACCAACTAAAGAACCATACAGTATACACAGGGTCAGGCCATCTCTCAGGGTTTCAGAGACAATAAAACCTTTTTTATTTCAGCATCATGCTTTGCTACACTCTATCAAATTGTGCGGCGACTTCCTAAAGCAAGAACCGGTCCGACTTCTCCTGATCTAATCCGATCTAATCTGATCTAATCTGTTTTACTGGTTTATGCCATCATGCAAGATGATAGTGGAGATCACTGTGCTACACTGATTTACAGACATTACCCTTTCCTGAAGGCCGGATTTACAGACTTCACTGATGACTTGAAACAGCAAATAACACATTTTTTCAAAAATGAAAAGTCCTTATGACACAACAGTGAGTTCATTCCTTACGGAAAACCACAAAAGCTCATTTAAAATCCTCGGTGTGAGTCAGGCAGCAACAACTTGAGTCTGCTGCGTCTGTCTGTCTGCCTGTCTGTAACTGTCCCGTCTGATTATCTCTCCCAGTTGGCCCCGAGGGGACACCCACACTGAAAGAGGCCACTCTTCCATTCAACAACAGCTTCTGTCAGAGACTCGGAGAGAGAGGGAGACCTCAGAGTCACCAGCTCCAGAATAGCCCGATAGTGACTGATGCAATCAATCGAAATCTACACTACAGTGGGAATGATGGACTGGGAACGAGGTTTTACGCTCAATAAAAGAAGATTGCTCATGCATATGGAGCCGAACAAACGCAGAAACGTGTTCCGCTGATTTCAGGTCCCTTTTTTTTTTTTTTGTTGCAGAAACACGGATTTGCTTTGAGCCAAACAAGGTCAGGAACACTGCAGCTGCATTATTAACACACATGAACACATCAGCCAAAGCTCCGTTTCAAGCAGTCAAAACAAAAACTCACGTGGAGATATTTAGTGTAAATGAGCCTTACAGATGTGAAGGAGCGTTTAATGTGGAGGATGACAAGATGTCTGATTGCATTAAAGTCCTAATTATGACATTATTGTCATCTTAAAGATTAACTGTGCCAGTAATCGATCATGTGGCAGCTTTTAAGAGCCGTGATGTTAAATGGTTAATAATGAAGTGGAGTTATTCTCCACAACTACCCACAGTGGGCCCTCCTGGCATCAGCTTTAAGTCAGGGAAATGTGTTTTATGTCGGAAAGTTCACTCATATTTCTTTCGATTTTTTAACAGACTTAAATTACAGTTGGGAAATACCACAAACAGGAAGAGGAATACATCCTGAGCAACCTGTGATCTACTCTCCAAACTTCAAACTGTTTCTAATGGTGATTAATTCGGGCCAACATGGAGAATACGATGCAAGAAAACCAGCAGAGGTCACATGAATAATTCCCCACTGAAAGAGATATGACATTTTCATATGGAGGAATGCAATCTGGGGCGATGCCCCGTGTGTCAACATGATGTGTTGTAACAGAGCACTGAAGGGTCTAAATTCATCAGCATGTGACACAGAAACATTTGGAGAAATGACATTTTGGAGGATGCTGTCATCATCCTCCGTACCGCGGATGCTGCTATCTGATTCTGGAAGAGAGGAGGAACTAAGGGCAGACTGAGGGGAAACACCACGGGGAGCGTTGTCTCAAGGATGAGCTCGGCCCGCAAGGAAGGTGTGTGTGTGTGTGTGTGTGTGTGTGTGTGTGTGTGTGTGCTGTCATGCTGATGTCGCTGACAGCCTTTGAACAGCAGTATCTCAGTGACACGTTGTAATGTAAGCCTCCCTAACGCACGTTAACACCTCGTCCTGTTAACTCATGACGGTGTCGGCTAATGAAACGTAATCGCCTCTAAAACACTTTCAATACCAAACACGTTTTAATTTGCATTGTTTATTTAACGTCAGCAGCATTGGCTGTCCTGAGGTGTGTGTAGGAGCATAGGTTTGATTACATATCATTAAGTATTGTGAAAGTGTTTTTACTGTAAATATATTTTTTAAAAACCCTACTTGACATTATTTATCACAACTTTTTCTCAAATTTGATAAGAATTGCTGACATGGTTTCTGAACTAATGGCATGTTTCAGAAGTCTTAAATGACACATTATTTCACCCTAATTCAAACTTTAAAAGCTCAGTTTGTTGCAGAATACATGGTCAGCACTTCAATACTTTTATATTGGGATTTAATAAGGTCAGAAGAAAAGAAAAAAAGATATATTTGAAGAAGATTTTGCTTTTATTATTATTATTACACGTAAAGCGGTGGGGTTAGTTGGGTTAAGCAAACATAAAGGTTAATGTAGGTCCCTTGCTGCTGTTTTCCTTAATTTAACAAATTTAAATTCACATAATCCCTCTGTGCAGAGCCATTTGATTATAAAATATACAACATGTGAAAATGCATACATTAGTTTTGATTCTAATTCATTATTCAAAAACCCCAATGTAAGATATTTGAGACTAGATAGATTAGACACACACACACACACACACACACACACACACAGAGAGTGTGTGCAGCATCCATTCAGAAGGCTCGCGCATGTCCCTGAGGGCCTGAAAGGCACGCGGGCTGTGGCCCCCCCCTCTACAGCTCCAGAGCATTTCTAAAGCTTTTATTCTGAAAAGCAACACACGCAGCACAAGCGACCAAACTGCGGCAACTGTGTGCAACATCCTGCTATGTACACAATGTGGGACTCCTGAAATAATAAGAGATTTGTATCTGAAATTAAAACATATAAAAAAAAAACAGGCCTCTTTTTTTAAGGAGTCACATGTTATTGTTGAATGAACGGATTATTAGAATCTCTTTCAGATCGTAAAACGTATCATCCAACATGTGTCTCCCCACCATTTCTGAATGTGTGATATTCTAAAATAGGACAACCCCCCCTCCTGCCAGTTCAATGTGCGAGTGGAGTTGTTGGTCAACAGTTGGGTCGGGGGGCCGGGGAGAGGGAGGAGGGCCGAGAACAATGGACGGTGCTGTTGTGTGTGTGAGAGAGAGAGAGAGGGAGAGAGAGAGAGAGAGAGAGTTTGGCTGATGACAGAGTGAAAGAGGTTAGTGTCTATGCTGGGAAACGAGAGCAGAGGAGGGGGTTCCTGTGTCTGTTGGCTTGTTAATGATGATTCAGTCCCATCAGCTCAACAGCCTCCATCATGAATCTCTGAAGGCACGAAACCAGCTCGGCCTCACAGGAAGAAGTACAAGTACATCTTTTCTTTTTTTAGATCACCGGGGGCCTAAATATACTCTGATACTCGCCCATGCCTGCAGACGGTCAAATACATACAAACTGAAATCAGAATTCTACTTATGGAGACTTTATTTATTGTACAATTTATTGTTTAATTTGACCTCTTTCCCCCCTAACTGTCCGCCATTTGGTAGATGTTGTGTCACGAAACACAACTTTATTTAACCACGGATTCAAAACCAGCAGAAAGCATGAGAAATAAAGTCTTACAGTTAAATAAATAAAAAACGTCCAGATTCAACAAGTGATGGGGCCAAAAACTAAAGTTGTGCTTGTGATGGATTATTGTTCTGCTTCAAAATCTATAAATAAAAAAAGTTGAATAGATGAGTTTGTGCATCACTACAACCAGTTGTTTTCAGACAGTTGTTGTTTTTAAATCAAAGTTTGCCGTAATTTCTCTGACATATCAGGAGTGGTTTCAGATTTTTTCTTTTTCTTCTTCTGGCTCCCCTGAGTGATAACTGTAGGCCTCCCCTCCCCCTCCCCTAAACCCGAGGAGGAGAATCAGTAAACAGTCTCCACATTTCTGGGCAACAAAGGCCCAGCAGACCGTGTGCCACTTTCCCCTGTAGCTGCGACGGGCCGGTCCCATCACCCTCATGTCCCATCACCCTCATGTCCCATCACCCTCATGTCCCATCACCCTCATGTCCCATCAGCCTCATGTCCCATCAGCCTCATGTCCTATCAGCCTCATGTCCCGTCAGCTCTCATGTCCCATCAGCCCTCATGTCCCATCAGCCTCATGTCCTATCAGCCTCATGTCCCATCAGCCCTCATGTCCCATCAGCCCTCATGTCCCGTCAGCCTCATGTCCCATCAGCCTCATGTCCCGTCAGCCCTCATGTCCTATCAGCCTCATGTCCTATAAGCTCTCATGTCCCATCAGCCCTCATGTCCTATCAGCCCTCATGTCCTATCAGCCCTCATGTCCTATCAGCCCTCATGTCCCATCAGCCCTCATGTCCCGTCAGCTCTCATGTCCCGTCAGCTTTCATGTCCCATCAGCCCTCATGTCCCGTCAGCTTTCATGTCCCATCACCCTCATGTCCCATCAGCTCTCATGTCCTATCAGCCCTCATGTCCTATCAGCCCTCATGTCCTATCAGCCCTCATGTCCCATCAGCCCTCATGTCCCGTCAGCTCTCATGTCCCGTCAGCTTTCATGTCCCATCAGCCCTCATGTCCCGTCAGCTTTCATGTCCCATCAGCCCTCATGTCCCATCAGCCCTCATGTCCCATCAGCTTTCATGTCCCATGCAGCCTCACCTGTTGCTCAAGGAGGAGCCGGGACCATGCAGGACATCATTAAATACATAAACGTCACGATGTCTGCATTGTGGATGATTGCCTTTATTGTTTATTTGATTTAGAGACGTGGTTGAACCCTCTCTCCTCTCCTGCCTTTTCACACTCAATCTGTTCACATCTCCAGCTGAATACTCCGTCCTGTCCTCGCTCTGTTTGTTTTTCTTCTTCTTCTTTTTGTGACCACATAGCAGTGAGTGGATCTCCTGAATGGGGTCTGCATTGTCCTCTCCCTCCAGCAGCAGCAGCACGGCCAGCCAAGCGGTTGACGTTATTAAATAATAAAGAGATGCTGATCCGGCCGTAATGTTGTGAAGGGGAAAAAAGGCCAATTAGCGGGCCGTTATACTGTCATTATGGCTGCATTAACTCGAATTAGTTCACGACAATGTGCACATTGAAGTCCATAAAGGCCTCACACATGAACACGAGTGTGACAATATAAAAGCACTAATGCACGTGATGGAGTTATGTCTCCGTTTTAAATCAGTGTGCAGCATATTTGATATCAGCACTATGGAGTACAAACCAGACAGACACAAGTATCCAAATAAACAGCCCATAATATCCAGCACTAATGAACACACGTGATTTTGGATTTCTTCATTATCATCTGTCTGAATGTCAGTTTAAAATCGATTTTCCAAAAGGCTGAAGGGGTTTAGTTATAATTCAGATACGAGTTCATGATTCAACAAGTGCACTAAAGGGTCCTGAAGGAGGAATAATAATATGGAGTATTAGCAGCTGTTGTGTATTGAGCTCATCTGATTTATTAGTGAGAAATGGAATGGGTCAGGTGGGTTTAAGCAGAGCTGAAGGGGTTCAGCCTCCTGCAACAGGCCGCATAGTGTGGGGCTCTCCTCAGAGACACACCCTCCTCCTCTTCCTCCTCCTCTTCCTCCTCCTCCTCCTCCTCCTCCTCCTCCTCCTTCCCCTCTGTTGCACTTTCTCCCGACTAATCTCTCCAAGAGAGGCAACTGAGGACAGAAAACGGAATCAATAAACTCTATTAGAACTTCCGGTGTCGTCACCACCACATCCCTTTAACTGTGTTATTAAACTGACATTTCGGTAAATAAATAAAAAATTCTTCATTTTAATCAGCAATTGTCTGATGGGAGCCAGAATCACCAGGACGCATGTTTCACTGTACGCGGTCACGTGCGCGTGCGTCCTCTGCCTTTTATTACAATATAGACTATCAGACAAGCCCGAAAATACAAATAAACACTCAATTAAAATGTTTAATAAAAGCTGAACATGTAGCCTAATTAAAAAGTATTTTACATAAACATGTAGTCAGCATTGTGACGTTGCAGCTGGTGCAGCGGAGTCTAACTGTTGCAGAGAGTCTTCTGATGTTAATATTTAAACACGTCAAATATTAATCGCTAACATCCATCTAATGATCAGATATGCAGAAGCAAAAATAGAGAAAACCACAACAAGGTCATATTGTCCCCTCTGTCCAACAGGATGAAGCCTAAAACACAACTGTTCTTTTCTTTTGGTGAAGAGTTGTTGATGCGCTTCAAAGCGTGCATTTCTGATATGATGACGCTCTATAAAGCTGTCAGCATCAATGAGAAAAATGATAAACGGACCTCGAGCCGCTGGTGACGGAGGAGGAAGAGGAGGAGGAAGAGGAGGAGGAGGAGGAGGAGGAGGAGGAGGAGGAGGAGGAGGAGGAGGAGGAGGAGGAGGAAGAGGCCTCGAGCCTCTGAGAATGCAGGCCGAGAGCAGCGCGAGGCTGATGGCATGCTGGTCTGAGTCAGTGTGTGGTCCGATTCAATGGAAGTGACTGAGTGTGTGCGTGCGCGTGTGTGTGCGCGTGTGCGAGAGAGTGAGAGAGTCAGCCCTCTCCACACACACACCACCCGCTTCCCTTCCCTGCACCTGCGCTTCATCAGCAGGCTACTGGCTGCCATTCAGTCCCTCTGCTACACACACACACACACACACACACACACACACACACACACGCGCGCGCGCGCTCGCACAGTTCTCTGCTCTGACAGTTTTGCTATTCACCCATTCTTACAGTCTCTCTCTCTCTCTCTCTCTCTCTCTCTCTCTCTCTCTCTCTCTCTCTCTCTCTCTCTCTCTCTCTCTCTCTCTCTCTCTTTGACAGTCTTTTCAAAAGTCTTATGGGTGTCAGAAGAAAAGCTGAGCATCGTTGGTTTGATTATTATTATCATTATTATTATTATTATTATTATTATTATTATTATTATTATTATTATTATTATTATTATTATTATTATTATATATCTTTATTCCCTCCGCACAGCAACATGGGTTCAGTACAACTTTCCTTTTCTTTGACTTCCCCGTGAGACAAAAGCCACATTCATTATAGGAGCGTGTGTAAAAGTTTATACTTTCAAAATGCTCCATCTGCACTTCTGAGGCCATAAAAAAAAAAAAAAAAATCAGACGTGTATTCAAATAACGGAAGAATTAGAGAAAAAGAGGAAAATAACATGAAAAATATTGTATTTGTAATCAAACGCGTGCCTGCTGAATTGATTTGTTGTCTTTCTACTATAAAGACGTGTCAATCAAGAGTCATGTGTTCTTTAAAATATACTTCGGATGCATAAATGAATGATTTTGAGATATGTTGTTATATTTCTGTACTTTATGACAGTGAGGTGAGGCCTCCCCGCTATAAACAGGCCTCACGTACCAGAGCTTCTCCTCATGACAACTGGATCACCGCCGAACACAGAACATCTTCTATAGAAGTAAACTAGCCGACGGAAACACACGAGGACCAATGGCCCGCTTCACGCGCGGGTGACGTCATGCCCCCTCCTCCGTCTTATCCGCAACGTGGTGAAAAAGGGAAAGTGGCTCTCGTGGCATTACAGGCCTCTAAGCTCGTTTTGTTTGCGTGCGTGCGTGTGTGTGTGTGTGTGTGTGTGTGTGTGTGTGTGTGTGTGTGTGTGTGTGTGTGTGTGTGTGTGTGTGTGTGTGTGTGAGGGGGGGTCATTTGACCTAATTTAAAAAATCATATAATCTCAACAATAAAGGATTTGGAAAGCGGCCAGTGAGACACACCTAACTTTGCATTCGCATTGTGGACTAATATTATCTTTATGTTTTATATGATATTTAGTCTTTTTTACCATGAGGCCTTAATTGTCTTGTTTTAACGGTTCATAACCATATTGTCTCGTATGATATATGCTCTATTAGTTAAAACGTGTTGTGATGACGGCCACTCGAAAGAGCCCGAGCTCTGCACACACACACACACGCGCCAGGTTATCATAGATAACATCTGGGAGCTTTTTGTTTTTTTTAAAAAGCGGGGGTGCAAAAAAAAAAAAAAAAAGCAGAGGCGCGCGCTCACCACCTGTTGCATCCAGATCTCCTCGAGCTGCGACAGAGAGTCTGCACGCGAGCAGCAGCAGGGATGGAGGGACAGGGACACCTTCACTAAACACACCTGCTGCCCGCGTTTATAATGGTAATGAGTTATTTTATTTTATATATAACAATTAGAAACATTAAACCTTTACAGCCTTTTTATTGTAATAAAGTAAGATCCTCTGAGGTGTAACATGGATTTGATGTGTGAGCTCAGAGCCTCTGAGATTAAATCACATTTAGAAAGCAGGATAATATTTTATCTTGAGATATCAGTGTTTTCACAGTGAACATTTACCGAGTTCTACTCTGTGGCTGTTTGGCCTCACTCACATGTGAAGGGACTATTTCATTTTTTAAATTTTGTATTCCTAAAACAGATTTTTTTTTCACGAGAAACTGTTTTTATCAGGCAAAAAAAAAAAAAAAAAACGCATCATTGGGGCCTCAGTGTAATAAAAGGAGCCTCGGCCTGCAGGTTTGATCCTGGCTGTGTCAACACGTCTCCACCGCGTCACCAATGAGCTCCAGCTTTGTGTGGCACAAGTTAACCATCAAATACATCCAGTAGATTCTCTTCATTCAAAACGCTTTCCCACCACATCAAAGGTGCAGCGCTCAAGCCGGGAAAAAATATATATAATAATCATTTCACGGGGCCTCCGGGCCTGCAGGGGCCCGGTGTGGTGTTCATGGAGAGAAGAAAGAAAAAAGACTTTAATGCGTCTGCGCGCCCGACCTTTTAAAAACAACTTGTTTATCACCGGTGGTCGCGGCTATTACAGGCGATTCAGCTGCTGGATCAATAATTAATGGGAACAACAAACGATCCCTTGACCTCTTGAGGGAGAGAGAGAGAGAGAGAGAGAGAGAGAGAGAGAGAGAGAGAGAGAGAGAGAGAGAGAGAGAGAGAGAGGAGTGGACCGATAAATACCGAGGGGCCTCTTCAAATATTCATCTGCCGGTTAATGTGAGCTCTGCTCCCCCGGGACCAGCCTGCGAGAGACAACGGTCCTAATCTACCTCGCTGCGCGTGCACACACACACACACACACACACACACACACACACACACACACACACACACACACACACACACACACACACACACACACACACACACACTCAGAAGATTTAAAACCGTTAGTTAAATTCAGAGCGAGCGGTTAGCTCATCATAAGGATTATTATTATAGGGGGGGTGGGCAGTCTGTCCGGTAATGGATGCATGGGAACAGTTTGGAACCGGTTCCGTGTTTTTGGTGTGTGTTTTTTGAAAGGCAGGAGGTCTGTGCTGGTAAGGAGGAGGCACCGGAGAGCGTGAACCGTGAGAACCGAGGTTAACGGGAAACAGCAGGTCCGTTTGATTACACATGAAATTGAAATGCTCGAGACTTTAGAGCCGTTATTAACATCGCGGGAGAAAAAGCATCCCGGCTCGCCTTCAATTTAGACCCACTTGAACATTTAGGGCTGATAAACTCAATGTTTTAGAGAAAAAGAAGAACAATAAAATAAAAAAATAAGCAGCAGAGAAAGCGTCCAGAAAAAGGATCAGGATGAAGTGTTCCACCCGAGAAGCGGCCTGAGCTCATTGGATTAGGCCGCTGCGGGCTAAAGAGGCTACTCATGAATATCCAGATATGCTGTTGTCACAGTCAAGTGTCATTAGAAAATATAAATCCACCAACGACAGAAATCCTTCTGTCAGTTGACACAAATATATAATAACTGAATGAGGGATATACATCAGATTTGCGCCTATATGTAATTATTCCTCCCTCAGTGTCCCATTCAAGAAACACTCCAATATTCTACAGTCCACACAAATAATATGCAATACAACCATTAATTAATTTAAAGAGGAATTAGATATCCTTAAATGTAGCATGTGCCTCAACAGCAGTGCTTATTGATTATTATTATTGTGTGTTGTTGTTTTTAATGAGGAATAAAAGAGGAGGAATGTCGGTCTATACCTGCACGTTGGGCATTATTTGGTGGATAAATCTTCCCCCTTTTTAGGAAACTGGCAACAAACTTTGCGTGAAGAGGCCGTCCTGCAGCTCTAGAACAGAAACCACGACGCAGTTATTTCACCAGTGGAGTTTGAAATCAATGCACCTCCCAAAACTGTTATTTTTGTTAGCTGAAGTCCAATATTTATATTCATAAAGACGTAAAAAGTCAGTGTTACATTTACAGGGAACAATTAACATCAGAAGGAAAAGACAGATGACAATTTAACCTGCACACATAAAATGACAGAGAGAAATACAAATCAAAACTCAAACAATATCAAGTATCCAAATTTCCAAAATTTATTCATTTCAAACTGCATATTGAAAAAAAATATACTCAGCTGAAATTGTAACTGTTATAAGGATGGTATTAGTTCCGGTAGATATATACATAGAGTGGTTGGCTTCTGCGTACAGGCCACACATTTTTAAAATACAACTACGGGAATGATTTTTTTTGAAATAAAAACTTAAAATATCACAGTAAATATACAGAAATTGTACAAATCAATTAGAAAATAAAGAGCACAAGCGTCATACCTCTAACAGATGAAAAGTGGGAGACGGAAATATAAATTAACAACCTATATTTTAAGCTGTATGAGAGGAAAAAAAGTGTAATTTCTTCTTTTTTTTAAGAAATTAAAATGTTAAGTAATATTGACCTTAAATGAAGAAGAAAAAAACAGTATTACCTGCATCGTTTTTATGTCCCTTTTCTTTCCAATGTTTGCATTAATAAAGGAGCATAACTGATCGCTCCCATATGATTCCAGTTCTGCCATCTTCATTTTTTTAATATTTTCTGCAGAACTGGCGTTGCCATATATATATATATATATATATATATATATATATATATATATATATATATATATATATATATATATATATATATATATATAGAAGAGAAAAAAAAGATAAGAAAAAATGCAACCTCTTGCAGTGTTAACAAACAATTTCATCTGATTGTAATGTTTCTTTGATAAATACTGTACAAAAGGTGATTGCAATAATAAAACATTTGATTGCGACTCCCACTTTCTAGTCTTCCAAACTTCATCCACCAGTGAAGAGGGGGATCTCCTACGTTCCTCTAGAGCTCCCTTTAGAATAAAATGAAAGAAAAAAAGAGTCGTGTGTCCTTTTTGACTTCTATACAACTTTTCCCACCCCGAAATTTTTCTGTACAAAAATAGTCCAACGTTAATAGTCCACAGTTTCTCTTATAAAAGTTCATTTCTCTCTCTTTCTCTCTCTTTCTTTCTCTCTCACACATCTCTCTCATCTCTCTCTCTCTCTCTCTCTCTCTCGTGGTGTGTGTGTCTCTTACATGTGTGTTAACGGCAGCGTGCCGTTGATCGTCGTCCCCGGCACGGCGCTCTGGTAGTGGCCGGACATGTGTAGCCGGGTCTGGGCGCTCTGCTCGCTGACCTCGGCCCCCGGCAGGTACATGCTGATCATGTCCCTCAGGTCCCCGCTCTGGCAGCCCGGGCCGGCCCGGTGGGAGGACGAGGTGACGACGGGCGGGCTGGAGCTGCTGGACTCGGACTTCACCACCGAGGAGGGCCCCATGGAGCCCAGGGACGTCATGCCCGGCGAGGCCTGCTGGGAGTAGGACATGGAGTAGGTCGGGGAGCCGTTCATGTAGCTCTGGGAGCCGGCCATGCTGTTGTACTGCAGCGCGCTCATGTCGTAGCGGTGCATGGACTGCATCTGGCCCGCGTTGTGCGCGTTCAGCCCCGGGTGCTGGTAGCTCAGCTGCTCCTGCATCATGCCGTAGCCGCCGTTGGTCCAGCCGTTCATGTGCGCCGCGTAGCTGTCCATCCGCTGGTTCACGCCGCCGCCCAGCCCGCCGCCGACCCCGACCCCGACGCCGGCTCCCATCCCGTTCCCTCCCGCCGACAGCAGCCCGCCGGGCAAGGTGTACTTGTCCTTCTTCATGAGGGTCTTGGTTTTCCTCCGGGGCCGGTATTTGTAATCCGGATGCTCCTTCATGTGCAGGGCCCGCAGCCGCTTGGCTTCGTCGATGAACGGTCTCTTCTCGCTCTCCGACAGGAGCTTCCACTCCGCGCCCAGCCGCTTGCTTATCTCCGAGTTGTGCATTTTGGGGTTCTCCTGCGCCATCTTCCTCCTCTGGCCGCGGGACCACACCATGAAGGCGTTCATGGGTCTCTTGACCCGCTCCGGGCTGTTCTTCTGGTTGGGGCCGCCCGGGCCGGACGTGTTGGTGTTGCCCGGGCCCCCCGTGTTGGTCTGCGGGGCCGGGGGCTTCAGCTCGGTCTCCATCATGTTATACATCAGGGACAGCGTTCAGGTGGAGCTCCCGCGAGCAAACGAGAGGGGGAGGAAAGGGGAAAGGAAAAACCACAGAGACAAACTCCACGAGCCGGACAGAGAGGAGCGGAAACAAAAAAAAAAGTTACCTGGAGGTTTTTCTTCTCTGCAACTTTTTCTCTGGATAAAAAAAACAACAAGCAGCGCGCCGCGTCTCCACACACACTCTCTCTCTCTCTCTCTCTCCCGCTCGGTGAGTGTGTGTGTGTGTGTATGTGTGTGTGACAAAGAGCCTTCTCCCAATAGGTCCCTCTCGCTATGTTGTGTCCACAAAACTTCTCCCGTCGCTTCTCCGGAAAAGCATCAACAAACTGTACTTTTCGCCTCAGTCCGCCCGAGCCTTGACAACTCCAGATACTTTTTGAACAAGTTAATAGACAACCATTCATGTGACGGTGCTGTCAGCGAATAAATGGCTTCGACCTGGCCAATCAGAGCCGGCCTGCTCCCCTGACACGCCAATGGGAGGGGGAGGGGGCTGATTAGCATAGGGGGGCGTGGTCTGCTCTGCCCCCCCCAGACACACGCGCACATGCGATCTGCAGGCTGCATATGAGCCAATATAAAGTACATATTTACCATCTGCAGGCTCATGGAGATATGTATATGATTATATATATATGCAGTGGCACTTTATGGAGAGTTTATTATATTATAGGAAGAGGCAGTTTCAAAAGTTTGCCAGCAAAGTGTCGTTTTGAAAACTTAAACGGGTAAAGTGTGACTAAAAACTTTCCTAAAATACAAAATATATGTCTTAGTAGTGACATCATTTCCAATAAATAAGGCGATTATTATAGCTTTTAGTTTATATCTATATGTGCAGCCTAAATTATAACGACCAAGCCAAAATAGAAACGGTGACATAAAATTCGATGAGAATAAAATAAATACAAAGTGTTGAATAAACCGATCGAGTGGAGACAACATGGTGTCAGTGTCATCTGGGCCGGGACAGCTTTGTTCTGACACCGTGTCCCGGCCCGTGACCCTGCTGCTGCTGCTCAAAATCAAAAAGTCACTAATGCCCCCACTTACGGGCCCAATAACATAACAACACTTAAATAAACTTTGTTGGTTAACTCAAAGCGTTTGAATAGCGGTGCTGGTGTGTGTGTGTGTGTGTATGTGTGTGTGGAGGGGGGGGGGGGGGGCTGCTTTTTAGCGTTGAAAAGAGGAAAGGTAATCCAAGATGTTTCCCCCAGCCCTTTTGTTTAGTGAAGTTGAATGCCAACACACAGAAGGCAGACGGGCTCATCTCAGCACAAATAAGCGCGTTTTGTTTGGGATGTTGTCGCTACATCTGTCCGGACAAAGAGCGACTCCACTCCACTTCCAGCGCCACAGTGCTGCTGTTGTTGTTGGGGGGCTTTTGCGCGGGGAGGGGGGGGAGGGGGGACACACGAGGGCAGGAGAAATAAAGGTGAGGAATATTTTAAGATAAAGTGTGTTTGAACAAAAGCCACGGCTCATTCATATAAGCCTTGAACAAGCGTGTCAGCCAATTAGTGGGAATAAAAAAAAAAAGCGGCCTCCACCTGCCTCGCGTTACCCGGGATCAACCCGGACCGGACGGGGTGTTATCAGAGGGGAAACCCGCGTCGACGTATATTTAAGTCGAAATAATTCACTCATGTGATTTTATTAATGTCCACAAAAAAAAGGCTAAAAGTTTGCTGTCGGGTCGGGAGTGTTGCTGCTGCTCCTGAAGCTGCGCGTGAAGCAGGCGGCCTGCTGCGTGGCACCAGCGCCGCCTACCGGACACACGGGGAACTACAAGACAACCCATACCAAAAAAAGCCCAGACAGGTTTTTTTCTCAAAGTGGAGAGAGGGAATGGAGGATGACTGTTTTTCTTTTTTTTTGGAACTTCAGTTAAATATAAATATATATGAAATGCTACAAAAATATGTATTCAAAATATACTGCAGGCCTAAAACAAACAAGCTCAACGCATCTGGATCTGCAGGCCAGACACATCCAAATAATTAAACATAGATCAAGTACACACACCTGAAATAATTACATCTAAATGCGTGTCTCTAGATTACATCGTAATTGAAAGTGAATAGATCAAGCCTTATTATTTGTGTTTGAGTCATTTGATAATAAATGGAGGAGCTGTCATTATGCCGGCCACCTTACATAAGATTCATCTTGTGCTTAATAGGCGACACATGCAGCTCGGTCCATTATAATGCAAGGTTGGAAATGGGCCGCTCGGCTGCTATCTGCATCTGAGTGCGTTCCCCGCTACCTCTAATCTGCTTATGATGATAAAGGAACAGCGGGGGCCCCGCAGCGCTCTGAAAGCAGGGGCCCCCATCCAGCCGGGAACGGCCCCGCATCCACAATCATCCTGAATTAAAGCCGTTGTTTGACAAAAAGCAGGAGAAACTAGCGGGGCGGCTCTCTGGACCACTTGTAAGCCCCCCGCGCCACCGGGCCGGGATGGATACAGCAAATACAGCGCGCGGCACGCTGGGATGGGAACGCACTGTGTTGTGGTTGCACACATTTAAGGGGATGGGATCACTCTAAAAACAAGAGAGGGGGGAAAAAAGGCCAACAATATAACCGGCAAAATTATATAAATATATTCTAACAGCCGCAGAAGCAGGAAGGATGCCGCGTTTGAACTCTGAGAAAAGTAACGTAAATCAGAAACACCATTTCTGAGCTGATCGCTGTGATATTGGTGTTGTCAATTTATCAGAATAAAATGCAAATATACAACATCGATGCAATTATTAATTCCGGTAAAGGAAAAAGGACATATGGTTATTGCTCATGGCAATGAGGGAGACATATTTCAGGTATTTTAAATAAACTCTTGCCACTAGGGGCCGTACCAGCAGCTGGAGACGCAGCCGAGGAAATACTATGAAAACATTAATAAGTCTTACATGGAAATTAATTTGACACTCATGTATAGTGGTATTATTTTTGTTTAAATAGATGGAAGTGCAATTGTTCTGTATATTTAAAGACACCAATGAGTCTGTAATCAGACGTGTAAATATTAGTTTGTTATAATGTCACAGATGTCTTTCTTTCATAAAATAATATTTACTGCGATGATAAACGAAAATAAATTATTATTGCATAACGAATACACGTCTCTCGGGATGTAAATTTGAAAAAATGTTATCAGATGTAACACTTAAGAACATAATTAATAAAAAAGAAGAAATAGTGAAATATAAATTTTAAAAATCATAATCGGTATATTCAAATAATAAATAAATGCACGATGAAGCCGGAGTAAAAACTAATGCATCATTGTAATTTCAACCGTGTGCTATTTCTCATCCTTAAAAATAAATACCGAATTAAATTAGGCGACATCAAGGAAGCGAAATGTGAAATGTCATAACCATACCTATATCTATATCTATATCTATATATATATATATATATATATATATATATATATATATATATATATATATATATATATATATATTATGATATTCTGATCTGTGTGTAGTGGAGTATAAAAACCAAACCGGCCAACAACAACAACTGAGGCAGTCAGTCAGGCTCATGATGCCATGCGGTGTCATTCCACAACACTGCATGTTTCTCTCTCACACACACACACACACACACACACACACACACACACACACACACACACACACACACACACACACACACACACACACACGCACACTCGCACGCACGCATGTACGCACGCACGCGCACACGCACTCCTCTCCGCCTCGCTCCAACTTACCGTCAGTGTGAGAGTCCTCTCGTCTTGACGGGCAGAAATGAAACAAGGTGCCAGTTCGATCATCTTCCTCCACGTTTCCATGTCTCTCCACCTCGCCTCTCCTCAACTCGTCCGGGATCGAGCTCCCGACGCCGGCCGCTAAAAACGTCCCAAACCGGCACCGTGCGCGCGCGTGTCCCCCACATCCCCCGGTAGTCCGCGCGGTGTCCACCCGGCCGCCGGCTCGCCTCGCCCGGCGTGCAGCCCCGCCGGAGCCGCGCTGTCTGTGTGGAGCTCCGCTGTCTTCCTCCCGCTCGCCCTGCGACAAGAAAAGCCGTTTATGGCGACACACAATGTGAAAAGGGGGCCGATTTAAAAAGGAGAAGAATGCAAGCAAGAACAACAAAAGTCAGTTATAGCAAAGTCTATGCCTCTCCTCTCCTATCTTCCACCCCCTAGCTTAGCCCACATAATGAGCAGGAAAAAGCTTTATATTTTGTTCACTGGGTATTCACAGATAATTTGAAGCCATTGTTTCTGCCACAGATGGTTCTTTTTAATACAATAACCGTGCTCTTTGTGAATAGCGAGCCCACAATAAAAATCTAAAGCGTCCTCCTGAATAACCATTTTGTTCTCTCTTGTATAGGCCGAACAAAAGCGCCTGTGAGGTAATGGCCTGCCTTATTGAAAGCCTCAGAATGGGGATTTGATAAAGATTTTTTTTTTCCTCTCCTTTTTTTCTCCCTTTTGCACAAAGTACATGCCAATGTCAAAAAGAAACTGACACGGCATGAAAAGCAAAAGGGTAACAAATATGCATGCTGTTACAGGTTGCAACGATTATTACCATTACTATTAAAACTATTATTATTATTATTATTATTACTGTTATTTACATTTCCTAACTTTGTGCACAAGTCAGAGGTGAGGGGTGGATTTGGGGGCTGCAGCAGAGCAGGTCAGGTGCAGGCGTGTTATGGGTTTTACAATGGAGCTTAAATCCAGAATACATTAGCCTCCAAAGGTCTGCAGTGGATTTGGCACAGTCTCATAATTTTGCATAGGGTGAGTCAAGTTGTGCCTGACAGAATTAAGTATTCCGGGAGCATACCGCCGGTGTCTTGCCCGAAACCTCCTGTTTCTAATTCTACCCTTTTCTCTACAATGGCCCAGAAAATATTGCATGGCCTTAAAGCGGCGATAAGGTGCTGTGAAATGTCATAAATGCACGGGCGCTAATAGGGGGGTATATAATGCAACCTGCTGGTGGGGATGCACGCCTGCAGGTGTGTGCAGTCAACATGTATTAGTCCTGCAGGATGGATGTAAGCCACCTCAGTCTGCCCACGCTTGATGTAATTTGTAATTAACTCACGGCTAATCAATAAAGCGTTTAACAGGAAGCACAATGGACCCACGGGGGGATGATCCCAAGCCAAACATATTGGATGTCACTGATCGTTACAAGGTGAGGACACCCTGTCTGTCACCGGGGTGGAGGACGGGGTGGGGCGGGTGCAGGAGGAGAAGATAGGGGCGCTGGATGAGGGGATGAGGAGAGAGAGAGAGATGAATGGAGGGCAAAGAGGGAATAATGGAGGACAGGAGCGGTGAGAAAGAATCCTATTTCAACTCGCCGGGCGTATAGTTCATGGAGCTACACACAGTTATAAAACACTTATAAAACACACACACACACACACACACCTCTATCCCTGAGTCTGAGCCATGCAGCGATCACATGTACCAACACTCACACACATGCAGTGGATTAAGAGCAAGGCCTCGCATCTTACAACAGCCAGCATCACACGGAAAATACAAATGGAAAAAGTCAGTCACATATATTTGAGATTACTCAGGTCACATTATAGGAAAGAGAGAGAGAGAGAGAGAACCAGTGCTCTCAGATTAAATAGGTTTAGCAGTAGGAGAAATATGTCTTTGGCTCTTTATCTGATCAATCTGAGCCACACGGTCTAAATCACAGACATAGCACTCTTATTAGAGAGCCGGAGCACTTTTAATTATAAACCCATCCACAGAGGCTGAATGTGAAAGCACGAGTCCAGTGGCACCACGTGAGCCTTTAGAAACGCCGGCATCATCACTGAATGCTAAAGCGGTTTCTACATTGAATCTGCCTCTCACACTTTAGCATTTCCATATGCATGAGAGTGGACACATTTGCTGCATCTGTTTTGTGTGTCTTCTCGCACCTCGGCCTGATGGGAGATCCACAGTGCGCTCCCTTTGTGTGTCTGCAGAGTATGTTTTGTGTGAGTGTGTGTGTGTGTGTGATACGGACACAGTGACACAGTAATCAGTGGGAATGGGGGGCCCTATTGAGGGAGATGTGGCCAGCCAACTGTCAATCATGTCACACGCACCAAACATTAACACACATCCATTCATTAACACTGAGATACAGTATTATGTTACACTTGAGTAGAAATAGCAATGTTGGCTGTTTTAAGGCTCATGTTGGGAGTTAAAGTGCTGTTTTTTGGGGACATCAACATAACTGCGCATGTCAAAAAAGGATGTTTCAATATCACAACATTTTTAACATTTTCTAGAACACACTTACAGTAACAGTCAATCATTTTCAAAATGTATCTCACAACATATCGCTTCAATATGATGTGCTGTATTGGCATGAATGGTCGGCACAATATGGCCGTTTATGAATGTTTGCTGATTTTAATCTTGTAAACATGTGCCGTCTACATTTTAAAACACATCTTTAACTCTCCAGACTACGCCCCGCTATTTAGTCTTTCTCCCAAAAAAACCTGGATTGGTCTAAAGGGAAAAATCAGCAAAATATGGTCTCATGTTTTATTGCAGTCAGGATGAATGAACAGACAAGACAGAGAGAAAAGTAACAAAGTAGAGGTCAAGTTTCTCTCGATAAAGTCCTATATGATGCTCTTTTATTTGTCTGACAACAGTGAAATATGTCAATGTGATGGACAACATTTTGAGTTGGGCAACACTGAACCAGTAACCGGCCTGTGACTGTCCTCTATCAGATAAAGCCATGTCCAGCTTTGATGTTACTTTACAGGTTTCGGTGTAGATGGACAACTTAAATAAAAAAAAGACTTGAGTAAGCCAGTGTGGACAGGATGTTCCTCTACGTAAACATCATTTTAAACCTGATCTGCTGTATATGGGCCCGGTCCTGCAGGACCGACTCCGTCACGTTGAGGATCAGCGCTTTAAAGACACTAAAACATGCTCACGGCCAGAAGTGAGGCGGTGGGTCGGTCCTGCAGCTGTTTGTTCGGGAGCCAAACACGCAGACACAGCTGTCAGATATTTACAGAACCCCGCTCTTCACTGGCATCTCATTATTGAAGAATGCAGCAGAGGACCGTTTAAACAGAGAAGACGCAGAGGGAAGAGCCTCCGTAGAACAAATACAACCCGGAGTAGATAAAGAAGCTCTCCAAAAACAAACAACGTTTTTCGTTTTTTTCAGCAATGCTAATGTTTATGCATGGTCTCCAGAGGATGAAACTCTCTGACCTTTGTAATCCACCGACCTCTCCTCCAGCGCCACAGGTAAGGCTGACAGCTGTTGGGTGGATTGCCATAAAAGTGGACAGAGACACTGACGTCCCCTTTAGAATAAAGTGCAATGAACCACTCTTGTGCTATCATCGAGTTCAAATACACATCTGTCCATTACATGCTGTTTTGTTTGTCAAATACTCTAAAATAGTAGATACATGCTTAATTGTGCAATTTGAATAATGTATTTAATGAACTGAAGAATGATAATTTATCCCTCGCTCAGTGACATCATCTCATTTGCCCTTCCATGCAGGTGGATAATCGTCAGAATCTTGTACTGTGTTTGGTACAAAAAGGTGTGTGGGGGAGGTACTGGCATGCAATAGCAGCTACATTTCATCAAGAAGGTACTAGTACATTCAACCATGAAAACAAAGAACCAACAAGAATATATGTGTTTAGTGTTTTCCGCATGCAGAGATGAGAACTGAGCGGGCGACTCAGTAAGATGAGAGCTTTTCTAAAGGGAGTCTGGTGCTCGGAGAAACTGCCACTTTGGTCCACAGGGACCGCTGAAAGGAACAGCTTTAATATTAGATATGAAATTAGGCCGGACGTGACAGTGAATGCAGTCACAGACTTAGATGATGATGAGGAGGAAAATGCTATTTAAGTAGTATGGAGAGTATTCATAATGTTTAAATACGTGATTGCTGGCTAACTTGCACCACTTAAGGAGGACTTCATGGTAACCAAACCATTATCGGTGCCTGATGGATACTAATGGCTGCGTCAGATTATTTGACCAACTACATAACGGACTTCATCCACCAACAAATAACAATGATTATCATCTTCACTTGGATTGATCAAAATACTGGATGAACCACGGAAAGCTTCATCATCAGATCGGCTAAAATATGTATCTGACATGATATTAAAAATGATGATTTGTATAATAGCCAACTCAGTCCATTTGATTGACAGCTAATAACGATCAAAACCAATAATTACAGATTACTTATAAAATTGACGAGCATCAGAAAATGTGATTGATGGCTTACATGCCATTTGAGCATTTGGTGACATTTCAGTGCAGAATTAAGCCAAAAACATCGAATCAGATCAGATCAGTCAGATAAAGAGGGCTATGCTAATATAACGTACTCACTGAGCTGATTTATGGTTATTAATGATCAAGTCAGATTAGCAGACTGCCTGAAAGGACAGCTCTTGTCATTTGAGTGACTTTAAAAAAAGGAAATTGCAGGCGGCTGCATATACTGAAAAGAGCAGAAGATGAAAACATTTGAATCTGGTTTCTGGTCTTCTGTCACATGAGAAGAACCACATGATCTGACCTAGGTTTGGATCTATGATGTTTAGATAGATGGTAGTTTTATATCCCCAGGTTTTGAGACATCCATGTCTAAGATTTGTGAATGGAATATTGTCTCTGGAGCTCACAACATATAAAAAACTAAATTCAACAACCATGTGTTTTTCCACAATTGAATTCCGAAAAGAAACGTGTATTTAAATGACGTTCAACAGTCTTTTGAGAGCAGACATTTTGACTGCATTGCAATAACTGCTGGAACAAAACAATAATTAAAGTAGTTACATCTTTGTTTTTCTTGCTTTGAAGTCAAAACATCTGCTGTATAAACGGGTTCATTTGAAAACACAACAATACTCAGAAAGTAAAATGTATTTTTCTTTCTTCCCATCCCAGCTGCAAAAAGACGAGAATGGATGAAAAACTCAGCCGCGGATGATCCACACATCTCACTGGAACGACCTTTTACTGAAAACAAATATCCTGAATATGATAGAACAATGATTCCAGAAAGAAATGTTCTTTTTATTGAATTCCTGCACACAGGAGCAACACTTCAGCCACGGACCTTCTACAGGTATCACATCCACATTAATAATCCATCTTTACAGTAAAAAGCCAGAAGCTGCAAGGACCAATCAAAAGGGAAGACACACTTCAAACACCTGACACAAATAACGCATCAGTAGTTGATCAAATGAGAAACAAATGAGACAAACAATATGTGATAAATACATGGATACACGATTTAGCTTAAATGTAGTTTTGCGAAGCTTTTAGCACCAAACTTGCCATTTTCTATAATGTAAATATAGCATGTTAAGACTCTTTATCCACTCTCTCACACGCCGCGGCTACATTACACATGTACACATACAAGATGTTTCACACCCGCTGCATCACGCACTCATCTCCTCACTCATCTCTCTCCTCTCTCATCTCTTCCCCGGCCACCGCTGGTTTTGTTTACAGGCCAATTTGAATGAGAATGAATCTCTCTCTCGGATTTTTCTCGAAAGCGCTCTAATCCACGCAGGCTGCAGCGAGGCCCCGGCCCTTTGTTTGGGATTACTGCAGCTTAGCGCTAGCTAACAATGAGGAGATGAGCAGCTCACCTCATCGCCGCTAATGAAGTGTGGAGAGTCATTTAGCCGCTAGCTAGCTGCCACCGAGCCGAGATGATACCTTCTCACACGCCTGCACACACACACACACACACACACAGATACACACACGCGTTTGCATCGCTATACATGGGCGGACACCGACTGATGACATTAACTTCTGAACTTCTTATCCCTCACAGTTGCTCCTAAATTGTAGTCTGAGAGTTAGGAAAAGTACATTAACCTCTACACGGCTCCGCTACCTGCCCACGTTAGCAGCTAGCTGGTGAACAGGGAGTACGGTAGCTAACGATTCAGATAGTATGCTCAGCAGTTGGTGGAGAACAAAAACAGAGCTAAAACAAACTTTATAACGTGATAATATGTCCCTCTTGATGTAAAATGATGTAAAACTCTGTTATGGTAGGTTTTAATATAGATGTTTTCTCTTTCTTTTTAACGGTAGCCTTGCCTAAGTGTTTGTGGGGTTGAAGAGGTAAAAACCGTACTTGTTAATTACCCCTTCAAAGTGTGAGTTTCTGTGATCTTTTTAAGTAGCAGGATGTTTTTCTTCTTCAATAAAGTGCCAGCTTCTGCTACTAATGTGTTCAGACGGATACCACTTCATCAAAAAGTGGAACCTGCTTTTGCTGCAATCCCATTCAACAGTAATGCTAATGTGTGGAAGCGCACATTCCTGGTAACTGACTCATCTCATCTCTGTCTTATATTATATTACGCTGTTCTGTGTTTTGCCTTCTAATACATCAAACATAGTCATTGATATAATATTGAACGTGGATTTAGGGACTGGTTTGAATTTCATCTTCTGAAATGCTCACATCAACACAAAAATGTGTGCTTTCTTTGGTCTGAAAGCACACCAACATTTATTTTTCTTTCAAGTGTCGAAACAAGCGAAACAAAAAGGAACACACATCGGTGTTCGCGCTGACTGGTTTGTATTTTGGGGCAGAATATAAGCAATGGTCACCGGGGTAAAGAGGCACCGAGGCAGCAGGAGAGGAAGGAAGATTTAAGCCTGGCAGAAACACACACAGATAGCAGCGGTCCACACAGAGCGGGATGGCTTGTCTTCTGACAAAGTGACAGAGCACTGGCATCTGATTAGCAAGGGCTGAAGAGAGGAGAGGATTTTGATGTTTATCCAGGTCCAGGGATGATGATCATGGCAGGTTCAGACCTCTGTGGTGGGCTTGGACGGCTAGCGAGGGAATGGCAGTGCTTTGGTTATGAACCAGGACATTCCCCTGTTTTACACACACACACACACACACACACACACACACACACACACACACACACACACACACACACACACACACACACACACACAGTCTGCAGCAGGCCTACAGAATGTCGAACAGTCAGAATTACAGAGTCAACAAGCTGTAAAGTGAAGAAGTCATAAATGTTCAGTGTTTATCTTCAGGCTGAGAAACCTCGCACCTCACTGATAATGCATGTGTTTCAGGAAGGCCTCAAACTCTGTGGTGAGACCGAGTCGTGACTTAACACTCCCTGAACACACACACACACACACACACCAACACACGTCTCCGTCCTATTTAAATAGCGGCTGTTGAATTTCACAACCTGCTCATAAAGGACGCAGAACTACATTGAGGTCCACGGGAAAATAAATCACGACTGTTTGCGTAACTTGTGTGTGTGTGTGTGTGTGCGTGTGTGAGTGAGTGAGTATGCAGGTGTACGAAAGGTAAAGAAAGTCTGACATTACCGAGACCCAATAAGAATATTCACTTAAACTGTAAATCATCCACCTGCTTGTGTGCATTTAGAATTTGTGCATTCAAAACCATAATGTTAAATACTTGAAAAAAAAAGCAAAATGGTGACTTAAAAATGATTTTTTTCGAGTAAGTAATGGCGTTGGAGGACGTGCTTTCACTTCCACTGTAGATGTACAATCAGCGTGTTATACAGCCGTCAATTAAAGGCCTCCACCAACCAAAAAACACGAACATGAGAGATAAAAAGGGTGGAAGACACATTTTGATTCGTAAAAAAATAAATAAAAACAGCAATTAGATTCTTTGATATTTAAGAGTTACAAGACCTTGTTCCCAGCAAGCATTTTGTAGTAAAAACACAAGTGTAAATAACACAATGAGCGATGGCTGACCTCCATTCAGCAGCTCAGTATCAGGACCTTAAATACTGAGCTGCTGACTCACTGAACACCTCTTGGAAAGGCTTCTTAAAATGTTCTGCATAGAACGAGGAAAGTGTAATATTATATTATATTTTATCACTCTGAAAGGTGCCACATTCACATACCTTTTTTTTATTCTTCAGTAGATCTTGCCGTTTTTGATTTGTAAATAAAATTGTTTTTTTCATTCCAGGTACAGCTGCTTTTATTAAGCAAATGATTTGAGTGTTTCTTCCACCGCTGACACGGTTTGTGGCAATGCAACAGATGGGAACATCTGTCTATGCAGTATACATGCAGTGTGTGTGTGTGTGTGTGTGTGTGTGTGTGTGTGTGTGTGTGTTGTGTGTGTGTGTGTGTGTGCGTGTGTGCTTGTCATCACCAGCAGATTCTTGTGAACTGCTGCTGTGTTGGCATTTATTATTTCGCCAGTGCATTCCTGTGATTATCATAATGTATGAATGTGAAAGTGCGTCTTTGTGTGTGTGTGTGTGTGTGTGTGTGTGTGTGTGTGTGTGTGTTTGCCCTCTACTAAAGAGCTCCAAGCTGTCATGTTTTAGCCTCCTACGGTTAACATCTGCTGCATTTAGTGCTGCCATGTCGCTCTGTGATACACACACCGTCTAATAGAATAAAAAAATCACACGCCGCCACAGTTTATCATGTAACACACACACACACACACACACACACACACACACACACACACACACACACACACACACACACACACACACACACACACACACACATGAGCTCATTATTCTGTCAACCAGTGAACCAACCAGTGACACCTGTGCTGAATATACAGGACTCGAATATGAAACATTCAAGGAGACAGTTTATGTTTATTATTATGATTATAATATTAAAAACCATTTGCATATAGTGACCCACTGTATGTTTTTACCTTCTAATCTCTCGGGTTTGTTGGAGTTCTGTGACTCTGATCGCATCCAGACGACGAGGCTCCACAAACAGCTTCTTGATGACTTTAGCTTTTCTTTCCTGGGCAATTAAAAGGTTTTTGGACCGAGTATTCAATACTCTCAAAGTAGCTAAAAACCACTCTGCTCTCTCTCTCTCTCTCTCTCTCTCTCTCTCTCTCTCTCTCTCTCTCTCTCTCTCTCTCTCTCTCTCTCTCTCTCTCTCTCTCTCTCTCTCTCTTTCTATCTCTCTCACAGACAGCCGTACAATCCAATCTTCATAACAGCTTTACACCTATTAGCTCTGATGTGGAAAACTAGATGACTCCACTGATGTTCACATCATCAGCCCCAATACCAAATATTTCTGGGCTCTCGAGCCCAAACAATGCCGGCATCTGCTGGCGGACCACTTCTTTAATGGAAAACCCTCTCTCTCTGTCTCTGTCCCTCGCTCGCCCATCCAGGCACTAATGTAAATGAAAAGCAGAGGGACGGGGTGTGCTGTTAATGTGTGGACAGGGACAAAAAGCCGGGATCTGGGGGTATTGTATTGGCCCTGTGACACACATCCCAACCTCAACACACACACACACACACACACACACACACACACACACACACGCTCAGCCGCTCCTCCTCCTCTTCCCTCTCCTCTATTGATGGCCCCTCAAAATCAATAAAAATGATCTTGGGAGTCCATCCACCATTTGGCTGCATCATCTTGGAAGTGCCTTCTTTAGGATATGGCGGCCATACTGTACAATGGGCCAGCCGAGCGCACGTAATTTGCCATTGATTTCTCCCCCTCCCTCTCTCCTCCCGACTCCTCGCCGCTAGTCACTGCACACAGCACACAAAACTAACTTCATCATACAGCCTGTTAATGCACACGCACAATAACCCTCTTTTCTCCTGCCCTCTGGTAATTCCACTCTTTCTTTATCTGTTTCGCTCTCTCTCTCCTTCCTCCTTTATCTCGTTCGTCCTCCCCTCGCTTTGTGCTTCGGCCCTATTCCTGAAATCTCCTCACAGGTCACTGTTCCTTCACTCAGTAATGGACGACTTGTGCAAATGTTGTTTGTGCACAACCTGTTTTTGTTCTTCTTCTTCCCATCACTCTACCTCTTTTTCTGAAGTGAACGTCCCACAAATTGACCCATTTCTGATTTTTTTCTCCAAGTAATGGCTTTTTTATTTATATTTTACACCATCAACTTTTTAAAGTTTCAACCGCAAATTGTTATTATTTTTCCTCAACCTCAGGTCTCTTAAAATGAGTGTTTTATCGGATAACCTTTGTTTTCTTTCTGTTTCTGAGATTTAGCTTTCAGTTGTGTAATGTGAACATTTAAAACTAGAATTGCATGACTGATGATGTGCACTCATTTTGTAATGCTTTATTTAGCTAAAGACACTCAGTGATTAATTTTACACTGTGTTGAACCACAAATCAAATGCCTTGATGTTAACATTTTTACCAGCAGTGTATTTGACATCATTAAAATGTGGTCCAGTTCTTACTCCTTAGAATTTAAATTGCCACGTACTATACGTCTCACTGAAATAATGACGCCAATCAGCAGGTATATTCAATATAGGCAAGGCAAGTTTATTTGTAGAGCACATTTCAACAACAAGGCGATTCAAAGTGCTTCACATAAAACCATTAAAAGCATCAAAACATAGTGCAGATTTAAAAACAGTTAAGAAAACATTAAAACAGTCAAAAAGCAAAATAAAAGTAGAAAAAGCAACATAAAAAATAAAAGTTGAATAAAAGTTGCAGTGCAGTTTAAGAAATAAAATACAGTAGTGAGATGCAGTAGTTGAATCTGGTTCAGTTAAAGGCAGCAGCAAACAGAAAAGTATTCAATCTGGACTTAAAGGAGCTGAGGGTCTCAGCAGACCTGCAGCTTTCAGGGACCTTGTTCCAGATATGTGGATCAGAAAAGCTGAACGCTGCTTCTCCATGTTTAGTTCTGACTCTTGGAACAGAAAGTAGACCCGTCCCAGACGACCTGAGGGGCCGGGATGGTTCATAAGGTAGCAGCAGATCACAAACATACTTAGGCCCTAAACCATTCAGTGCTTTATAAACCAGCAGCAGGATTTTAAAGTCAATTCTTTGTTGGACAGGGAGCCAGAGCAAAGACCTCAGAACTGGAGTGATGTGATCCACTTTCCTGGTCTTAGTGAGGACTCTGCAGCGTTCTGAATCAGCTGCAGCTTCCTGATTGACTTTTTACAGAGGCCTGTGAACACACCGTTACAGTAGTCAAGTCTACTGAAGATAAATGCATGGACAAGTTTCTCCAGATCCTGTTGAGACATAAGTCCTCTAACCCTTGATATATTCTTCAGGTGATAGTAGGTTGATTTTGTAATTGTCTTGATATGGCTGTTCAGGTTGAGGTCTGAATCCATAACTACACCTAGATTTCTAGCTTGGTTTGAGGTTTTTAACATTAGCGATTGAAGCTGAGCGCTGACTTTCAATCGTTCGTCCTTGGGACCAAAAACAATTACTTCTGTTTTATCTTGATTTAATTGAAGAAAATTCTGGCACATCCAGTTATTGATTTCTTCAATGCATTTAGCCAGCCCTTGTATGGGACTATAGTCCCCTGGTGATATAGTTATGTAGAGTTCTGTGTCATCTGCATAATTATGATAATATACATACAATACCATAACTAAAACAATTCAACAGTCATGTCTCTAGATTTTATCATGTTTAACCACATAAAACAAATGAATAAATGTTTTTTTTTTAGATTACCTGTCATGCCGAACTCACACTGCTGTATATTTGGGGCCTGAGTCTCAATTGAGTCAAGACAAAGTGATATCAACCCATGTGATTAACATAACAGGATTAACCACCATCACTGCAGATGAATGGTTATACAATATCTCTCAATATCTCTCTCTATCGCTGGTCATCCAAAAAGCTCATTACAAATAATTGCATCAAATCAGTATTGTATTGTCTTTGCTTGAGTTTAACTTGACAAACGAGTCACATGACTCGCAACTCGCATGACAAAATGTCAACTTTACTTTGAGTTTCTCACGGGAAGTAGATATTTAATTAAGTGCTATTTAAGTGTTTGTACTGCAAAGTTGATTCATCTTAAAAAAGAAAAAAATGCTGGACCCCAGAGGACTGAGACCAGGCTGGAACACACAGAGGATGCATTTCCAATGTACACTTTGGAAGCTGGCCTCAACAGGGTCAAACATAAAAAAGTGTCTGTTTGTGCCACCGCATCTACATGTTTACATTTGCGTCACTGCCAATGACGTTCCCACTCACGGTGGAGACATGTTCCTCAAAGTGATGTCCTTTCTGAACTCGCTGATGATGTTTCCGCCTACAGCGGTGTCGCTCCTCTCCTTGGTGATGTCACCATGACACCTGAGGTGTCGCTTGCCTGGTGGAAGGCCTCTCTTCTCGGTTGGGCTCAGGCGTCTTTAACCTCCACGAGGAACGACAAAGCAGCAGAGACGGCGATACGATTGTAACATCTGGAGTCTCTCACAACAGAGACGTACAACAACATATATTCAACCTGGTCCTGAATCTGAAGAGCTTGTTGAACCACATGAAACATTCATGTTCACACACACACACACACACACACACACACACACACACACACACACACACACACACACACACACACACACACACACACAGAGACAACTGTCAGTCAGTCTTTGAGAGTAGTGTGTTGTTTGTTAAGTCTGACACTTTGCCTCAGCCGCTCTAAGCCTATTACTGTATTCTTTCTCTGCTGTTCACAACACACACACACACACACACACACACACACACACACACACACACACACACACACACACACACACTGTGGTGCTATCACTAAGACCTTATTCAATAAGCCCAGCATATCCTCCAGCCATATCGCACATCATTCCCCCCACACACACACACACACACACACACACACACACACACACACACACACACACACACACACACACGATATCTGAATCGTTTTTTTCCAGAGTGGTGTTGTCGTCGCTGTTTGTTGAGAGTATCATTTACAGCCAAGGTGTTTGAAGAAAGACACCTCTCCTGTGGCGTGAAGCGTGTGTGTGTGTGTGTGTGTGTGTGTGTGTGTGTGTCTCTTTAGAGTGGGGCTTTGCTGCTCCTGACACCGTTATCAGCTCTAGTCGAATGTATTTCTTATCGAGGTGGAGGTGTGGAGTGTGGGGGGGGGGGGGGGGGACCGGCGACCGACAATACAAGCTTATCAAACGTCCTCAGCCACGATTCGGCCTGTCACTCAAGACACCATGTGCACGCTCAAATGCGCACACACACACACACATATATACAAAAACACACAGACAGCCGGCCTTTTTTGATTGATAGATGGCTTTCCCAACAAATAGAAAGCTGGGATCAACATCCTCGTGGATCCTTTTTACCTTACACACTCGTGCAGTGGTTTAACGTATGTATGTGTGTGTGTTTGTGTTTGTGTGTGTGTGTGTGTGTGTGTGTGCGAGAGAGAACATTCCAAAGTAACAAAGGTGGGATTAGGGATGCATTAGTTGGCCGTGGAGCGAGAGGCCTGTCAATAACCGCAGCCAGAATAAACCCTGAAACCTTGATAAGAAGACAAAGGACGGGCCAGATAGCAGCAAGCAGAGAGAGAGAGAGAGAGAGAGGGAGGGGAGGAGGATCAATAGAGGGAGAGAGGAGGGGTGTGACGCACGGATGGATGGATGGAGAGGCAGAGAGGGGATCAATATCAAGAGAGACAGGAGGAGAAAGTTTTCACAAAGACAAGCGGAGCGGTGAGGCTGGGTGAGGATGAAGCGGCTGAGGAAGAGGAGGAGGATGAGGATGGTGGAGAAGATGCTGAGAGTCGGGATGTGGGTTAAAAGCAGGGTTCGGCTGAGATGAGTGATAGTGATTGCTGTATTGCTGTTTTACATCCCTGTTTTAGGTTTTTTAAGTATTTTATTTACACGTTTGTACATTCCTCAGAAATGGGAGTCTGAAGTTGTAAAAAAGTCCTGCTTTTGGGTCCAGGAGGCCTCACGACTCATCACCTGCATTTCCTCTACACATTACCCCATAAAGAACACAACAGAAACAACTATAATGTGCTTTCACATTGCTCTGTGTTTCTAAAATAAGGATGTATTGTGTTTCCATCACATTCATGTAATTCGGCATTTGAGTTCAGCTACTTGGCCCAAAAAAAGTCCACGTTTTGGGGATAAGAGTTTTGCTCAAGGACACATCGACGTGGACCAGCAGAGCAGAGGATCGAACCACCGATCCTCTGATTGAAGGACGCCTTTCGATGCTTTTAAATGTTTGCAGTACTGAAAGATGCTGCAACGTCTTTAAAGTACAAAGGCCGATTGAGATGTTCCAGTAAGAGCCTCGTCTCTCCGCTGACTCAGCAGAGAGAAACAGCCTTCACCGTCTCTCTTCAGGCCTCCTGCCTGAGACACAGGGAGAGTTTGAACCAAGGTTGTTGTCAGAGGATGGAGGCCGTCTTTTCTTGCTTCGTACTCGTCTTTGAATGTGAAATCCCAAATTTACAATCAATGGATTCACACCCCCCCCCCCCCCCCACCACCAAAAAAGAGACTATAATCACAGTGTCACCACTTGTGATTTAAGAGTTAACTTATACAATATTTTCTTTCTTATCTAAGAAATGTATTAATTGATTAAAAAGGCCTCTGGGTCAGAAAACTCACCACAGGAGCAACGAGTCCCCAGTCCAATCAACACAAATCTAAATCTTCCACCTTCTGTTTGTCTCATTTATTTTTCTTCCTTTGATCAACAGCATACACACATGTGTGTAATATGCAGGCTCGGACATCTTGTTTTTACAAAAGACAAAAACAAAATTGGGATAATATAATACCACTTCATCATAATCAGAATCAGAATCAGCTTTAATGGCCATGTAAGTTTGCACATACATGGAATTTGACTCCGGTTTCACTTTGCTCTTTGTACTTTTCCACACACAATATACAGTAAACAAGATAAACATACAAAAATATAAAAAAAGACATTCAGATGCAGTTTTAGTTCAGATGAACGCAGTAGTACCAAGACCACTTTGCAATGATCTCTGCCTTAATTGACAACTATTTGACTATATCGCGTGTGGTTACAGCATTTGTTCTGCAAAAATCTGAATTTGAAGGCATCTTTCTAAATCGGTAAGATTACATTTTACCGATCATCTCCACTCAGAATATCTTTGGGCATTTGAGCTAAAGAACTCGGCGGTATCCTGTTTGTCATCCCGCCAAAGACGTGCCATCTTGAATTGGGGGCTGAAGAGCGGCGGCTTCTTAGTCACAACAATCCTACAGGGGCTTGAACCAATGACAGCAGGACGGCGGCACGTGGGGGAGGGAGGGCGTGTAATTGTTTCACCGGGCTCTCATTAATTAATTTCCTTCTTTCACTTATACTGGAAACACTACATAGGTCTGGGAGGTATAGGTAATGATACATGAATACTGAGAGGCAGAGAGAGGGAGGGAGAGAGAGAGAGCATCCTGTTGCCGTCAGCGAGCAGCTAGCTGTCACACAAAGACACAATGAGGCCCGGCAACAAACAGCCACTTAAAAAAACAGCCTGGCAACAGAGAGCAAATTCAATTAGAGAAGTAATTAGTAGATACAGGGCCAGGCAGCGGGCTGCCGCGACGACACAACACAGGAATTAATGGGCACGGATAGGAGGAGGACGCTGTCATAATTAAGAGGCAATCACCTATGTCAATGAATACCTTAAAAAAAAAAAAAAAACACACACAGCCCCTCCAACGCAAAACTATTAATTCAGTGATCAAAAAATATTTCGGGAGATGATTAATACAGCAAATTCATTTTTAAAAGACTAATTTCTGGAAAGATAGCAAGACAATTGCACATAATGTACTCCGCTTGGCATTTATATTGCTAATTAATTTTTTTCTTTCTGATAATTTGTGGAAGGATTGCCCCCCTGCCCCCCACCCATGTGAGTGTGTGTATGTTTGCTTCTTCTCGAGTTATGAGCCAATGGAGGCGGTGTTGCAGCAGTGAATACGCAGCAGAATACGCCTCCCCGCAAAACGCTGCCACGCATGGACGGGAAAAACAACACGAGCAACAAATAAAGCAACAGAAAAAAACTTGCCGTTTCTTTCCCTCTCCAACTCTGCGACATCCCTCCACCCTCCCCTCAGTTATCTCCCCCTCGACGCCACCTCCTCCCCCACAACGCCGCAGATACAAAAGACCCGGCAATTAAATTAGACGATAAGGATGGGAAATAAATCAGCAGGTTATTGATTGATTCGTCTCTCTCTCGGGGTGCAGGGCGGTGGCAGCTATCACTGCACACCAACAGCTCCTCTATCGCAAACTAATTACTCTGTTCCTGAAATCCCTCAGATGAGACACCGAGGTTTCATACAACAGATAGAGAGGCTTTGCACAGACAGAGGAGCGAAGACAGACGGAGGGATCTGACGGATTAGAGAACCATCAGAGAGTGTAAACAACAAGAGGAATGTTTCTTCTGGGTCGCCTCGGTGTCTGACATGCAATAAGTGACGAGGCTGTTTGTGTTGCGGCCCGATGTCGCCGTCAGCCCCGTCAGCGCTGAAGTCCTGATGCCGACGGAAAGCCATTAATCTGAACAATAACCAGGAGCTGCAGTGAGAATGTAGCCTTGGGTCTCTTCATGAGGAACCTGCCATGCAGCAGCCATACGATAATACAAACAACAATACTTCAATATATGGAAAACAGAGACCATCATAAAGTAAACTGGACATATAAAAAGGTATGTAACTTAATAACGTTACTTTAAAATGCGCGGTAATACTCCATCCTGCAAAAGGCAGTACGGACTGATTTTATTTTTGCTGGAGAATTAATCAAATTTTTCGTTTGATTCTTATTGTAGACAGTTTACGCCACTGGTGTCAAACTCAAGGCCCGCCACGTCATTTGATGTGGCCCACGACAGCTTCAAAGGCATATGAGCGTCTTCAAATTAAAGTCTATGCTGCTTTACAGTGTACAGGGACCAGAGACTACATCTCCCACACACCCACATACAGACCACATACAGGTCTGTGAGCAGGTGAGCCCCAGTTTATATATAGTAGTTTATACAGTGTTACAGCTACAACCGGCCCTTTGAGGACAACCATGATGCTGATGTGGTCCGGTGTGAAAATGAGTTTGACACTGCTGGTTTAAGCCATCTGGAATGTGTAAGGAAAGGCAAGTTTATTTGTATAGCACATTTCAACAACAAGGCAATTCAAAGTGCTTCACATAAAATCATTAAAAGCATCAACACATAATGCAGAAGAATACAAGATTTAAAAACAATTAACAACAGTCAAAAAGCCAACAAAATGAATAAAAGTTGCAGTGCAGTTTAAGAAATACAATGCAGTCGTGAGATCATAAAATGAAGCAATCTCTGCTTGTGACCCATCGCCACAGGTTTCATATGTCCATGAGTTGTGTGTTAATATTAGTATTGATTCATGCGAGACAGCATAATCATCTTCCAATAACTCACACACCAAACAAACTTCTACACCCACATGGTTTTCCCACCATTTGCTGCTGAATTTATCTCCTGTAAATTGTTTATCTGACTCTAAATCTCCACTTTAGGACTCAAAGCTGCAAACAATGTTGAACCCAAATAACCTCAAGGTTTTAAAATATATTTTTTTACTTTCTAAAGTTCCACCAACCCACAAAAATGGTTAACAAATAGTTGAGAAAACCCTCAGTATCCGGTAGATTCTGCTCTATTTATTCTATGCATATTTATTTAACGAGAAAGAAAGAACACCAAACCAATAAAGACACTGGATGAAAACTATTTCCTGTTGCCTCAACAGTCTGAATTTCCACACCAGAGAGAAATAACTTTACATTTCATTTCACCTTGAATGTGTAAATGAAATGCAAGGGCCACGTTGAGACTGGGCTGTGATGATGAGCTGAGTTTCCACATCTTTTAAATACAGATTTAGTTTCTTCTGCTCGGTTAAAAAACGGAGGGAGATCTCCATACGCAGTATTTACATATTCATCTCTGACAGTTGGGGGTTATATTTGGAGCCCCATTTTGGAGTGATGTGAGAAAGAAAAAATATCCATTTAGCCATATCATCACCTACGATCGGGACTCGTACGCCTGGCAATGGGCTGAGAGGGGAGGATAACACTAATATGGCCTCAGATTTCTATGCGGGACTAGTTAATGCTATTTACTGAAGAAGGTAGATGATCGACTGGGGAGCAGAGAGGAGAAGGGAGGGAAGGAGATGGACATTAAGTGGCCTTCGCAGTCCGCGGTTGCTGCTTTGAGAGCCAATTACCAGGCTAATGGAGTTAATGCCAGAGATGAGATGCGCTCGGGAGATGAGTGAGCAGGGAGGATAGCGGGGCTGCCTGACACGGAGACAAACTGCAGCGGAGAGAACGATTAGTGTTGGTTAATCTGATGGGCAAATCATTTAAGCATCAAACATACTGCAACACATTAGGAAAGAAACCAAAAACGGGGGTTTGGAGGGGCAAGGAGGCGCGCGACGGAGAAACACACGGCGCGGACGAGATCTGTCTCGGTTTCATGATCCGTCATGTTAGGCTGCAGATTAAAAGTGTGATCTCCGGGCTTATAAACGATTTAGCCAATTACAAACGTTATCTAAAAACGCTTTAATTTGCCATTCAGAGCTGCAACAGGGGCCCTCGCAGCCGTCAATGAGGGGTGATTAGAGCCCAGATTGCTGCTTCGAAAAAAAAAGGCCCCAAACATCTGCTGTCAGAGTGACTTGGAGACGTCGACGCAGGAGGAAAAAAAAGTGTCCTTCAGAGGCCCGGGCGTGTGATTGGGAGAGGAGAGCCGAGGAGAGAAGAGGGGAGGAGAGAGGAGGAAGAAGGAGGGAAGAGAAGAAGAGGACGAGATGAGGGAGAAGAGGAAATAAGAAGTGGAAAGACCTGAGTTGGTCGGCTGCCAGCTAGCTCAGTGTGACAGGGAAGGCCCATCTGCGCTCCCCGACACTCAAGATGGCAGATGTAGAAGCAGATTGATTTTCATTCAGCTGTCATGATACACAAGTGGAGAAGGAAAAAAAACACTTGCGTGCACACACGCACCCGCACACACAGACACACACACACACACACACACACACACACACACACACAATCATAGCGTTTGAGAGCTCTGTCAAGTGCCTGGGCTGCTGTTGGCTGTCGGTCTGCCAAGCTGTTTCTCTCCTTCCTGTAATTTCCTCATTCTCCATCCCTCCCTCTCTCTCTCTCAACGAGCAGAATCTGAACGCCACATCTGGCGCTCAAATTAAATCATTTACAGTCCATAGAGAGACGCGCGTTTAGTGACAATACAGCCGGTGGGGGAATCAGTGTGTTTTCTCTAAGCTGTGACACCGTCGTCTCCTCCGGCTTCTGATTAGATGTCACCGCGCCGCTGTTCAGATGTTGCGAGACGTGTTTCCTCGCTGCCCCGTTATGAAATCGGAAGAGTTGAGAATGTCACGGAGGGAGCTGATCATCTGGCGGCGGCGCCTCTGACACCTGCCCTCCGTTCTCTTTGTGTCACGGGGTTACATCTGCAGGTCTCTTTGCTTCAGCGGATTCTATATTTGTTTGGGGGACGCAAAATAGTACGAGTGAATCAGGATAAACGATGTTGTTTCGTCTTCTCTTACTTCCACGTCTGTTTACACGGTCTCACTTTATGTGTCGGTTCGAGGTCGTGAGCTCAAATGCGTGGAGTGATTCAGAGGTGTGAGAGTGAGTCTCACAGGAAGTCCTCTCTGCCTTTGAGGAAACGGTTCACGCAAAACAGACCTGACCCGAAAAGAAACCAAGGACAGTCAGACTCTGTCCTAATGCCCCAGAGTTAAGATCTGATCTAAATGATGATGAACCCAAACAGACTCCAATAGAGAGAGAACTGCCTCCACAGCAACGTGATGCTCCACCAATTAAAAAGCTGCCACACTCGAACAGAGCTCTTCACACTATTTTGTGTCAAAGAGCAAATGTTTCTCCTGTAATGATTACCATGTACCTCTTGATAGCTCGGATCCACTCGGGTATTTCGTATATATATCGACCAAAGAGCTGAGATATCTTGTTGACCTCGACTCAGGTTTGATTATAAGAACACGTTGGAACCTGTCAAAACTGCTGGCTTGAACATGGGGGCCCAGATCTCAGGAAAAAAAAGTACTATTTGCCTTATTTTTGCAAACGTTATTTGATTTTATGAGTTGGGTCATTATTGGCCCATTCAGCCGGTACTTCCTGCCCGCACACGGCTCTGAACAGGGCGATGTCTGACTATATCTGGCTAGCAGCAAACAGCGCAGCCAACGGCAACAGTGCTGACAGAGGAAACCGAGGGTGGGTGTTACATTTGGTGTTACATTTGGTGTTACATTTGGTGTTACATTTCCGGTCCCTCCACCTCGGGTCGGCAGAGACGTGACAGGAAATGAGGGGATAAATAATGTGCAAAAAAGCGCCAAACCCCAAGGACAGCAGAGCACTCTGCATCAGGTTTAACTGTTCATGTTATTCTCTTAAGATGATTATAAACATATAAAACGAGATAGAATAAAGCCTTAGTAGCACAAAATGTGCCTTTGATTAAGAAAAAGGCCTGTAGGTTGATTTTAAATGTAGTATAGTAATACCACTCCATCAGCATCCTATTTTAGCTCGCCTTAAGAAAACAACATTTCAGGACTGAATAACAGACTAAATTAAGTCATTTAGTCAGTTATTGAGTCCTTTCAGTGAAAAAGGTATGAAAGCCACGCAGTCCCATTAAAAGCACTAAACACACTTTCACGCGGTGACTGCTGTGCATAATCTGTCCAAACCCTCCGGAAGTGAACAATAATGGCCACTGGAGTTTCTGTCGATCAGCTAATAACGACACTAATAGAACATTCCACTCACTGCTAATCGCCTTCAGCTGCATTGAGCCGCGGCTCTGCCAATGGCTGATTCTGGCCTAATAAAATCATACAACATCTCTTTTTTTTTTCTCTCCCAAGATTTCGTAAACATGTCGTTTGGGGAGATTTTTTGGGACACCCAGATAGAAGGCTATTGACTTGCGGCTCGGCCTGGGAACGGACTGACTCCTGCGAAATCCCAATAAAATATGAGATATGCTGGTCATCCATCATTATAGTCAGACAGCACAGACCTTTGTTTGTCCGGCACCGGCCAGCACTGGACTGGTCTGGCTACTGGCGGGACTGTAGTGTGTGTGTGTGTGTGTGTGTGTGTGAGAGAGAGGGAGAGAGAGAGAGAGAGAGAGGGAAGCAGTTGACCTTGTGTCAATTAGGAGCCCATATCGTTCCATTCCCCAGGGGCGAGGCTGCCTCTGAAACATTAAATCATTTCATTCACTTCAAACTGATCCCGCTGTTTCCCCTCTCACACTGAAAGCTGCCGCTGCCGTCGCCCGGCCGACATTCTGGCTGAACTGTGGATGAAAGCAGCTCCAACCTCAGAGGCCGCGACGCTGCAGCGACGCCTCGTTTAGCAGGGGAAGAAGTAAAAGAGCAATCATCCTTCAACAGATGCCCCAAATGTTTTTATTTCATCAACTTACTGATGTGTATGTGGTTCAGTTAGAGCAGTGATTGTCAACCACTGTGCCGTGAGAGATCGACCAGGTGTGCCGTGGGAAAATGTCCAATTTCACTTAATCGGTCCAAAGAAATATTATTTAGTTGCCGCAAATAATTTTCCATTGTTGAGCGTCTGAGCCTGCTGTATAAGTGGCTGGCCTAGGAATTAAATACTCTTCCATGCCAGTAGGTAGCGCAATACTTACCTTCCATATATGCTGTATTATGCTACAATGTGACATTTTGTAACTTTTTGGGTTGTTGGTGTGCCGCGGGATTTTTTATCGTAGAAAATGTGCCGCGACTCAAAAAGGTTATGGCAATGGGAAGTTTAATGCATGTACAAAACATTACTACACATATCTAGTTCAGTTTTTTCAATGGAATTTTAATTATTTGTATTAGTCATTTTTTTGTATTATAGTTCACAAAATATCTCCAAAAACTTAAATGAAGTTTGGTGGAATATTGATTGTGTTGTGATACATGTTTGGTGTGAATTTTCAATAAAGTTCACACAGAAATCCAGATAGTTTGAACACTTTTGCCATTTTTTCCATCTTCCATATTTCCATATTTAGGTTGAACATTTTCTGCACTAACTGTACATGCATATGTTTAAAGGTCAGAGCATATCTATTGCCACCACATGGCTAGCAGTTAGCAGTGCTACCGAGAACAGCGCAGACAACGGTAACAGTGCTACCGGAGCGAATGGAGTTTAATGGGAGGCAACCTGAGGGTGAGCTCTACACTCATGGTGATGGACTTCCAACACCAGCTGAAAGGAAAGCCACGTTTCATCAGCAGAAAACAGCTGATTGCATAATTGTGTGCAAACACGCTGTGTGTTGTTTTCCACACAAAATAAATACCAAACAGATGGCGCACACAGCCGAACTAAAGTAACTTTTATGAAATGAACTGATTCAGTTCGCATGAACACACACTCATTTAGAGTGTATCACACACACTTAGGCGTTGTTAAACTTCATGCAAATTCTTAAACTGATTTAGTAATAAATCCCATATTTCCAATCGTTGTTTGTTGGTGGCAGAGCCCAAATCAGCTTTTCCATAAAATCCTCTCTGACAAAATGTGACAAACTATTGTTGTTCTTTGTCTCCATATCACTCTAATCCTCTCTCTCTCTCTCTCTCTCTCTCTCTCTCTCTCTCTCTCTCTCTCCATCCCTACATCCGCACTCCCTAACCGCAAAAAGGCCTCAGTACTGACCGACGAGAGCAAACACACACACACACTCACACACACACAGCTATGGTTGGCTCTGTGGGTCTTACTGGGGGGCTAAGCTGTGTGGTCACATTTTACATATGTGTGTGTTTCTATGTTAAATGGGGAGTTGGCCTGGGTGTCACTGGATTTTGGCTGTGTGTGTGTGTGTGTGTGTGTGTGTTAGGAGGGGGGTAACAGTAGATGGACTTGGCCGGACTTAGGAGAAGGCTAGCCGGATTTGGCTATTCTGGCTGTGTGTGTGACTTGTTGGCACACGCTAAGGTTGATTGGGCTGCTGTATTCATACATGTGCAGGCCTGCATGTGTGTTTGCATATGTGTGTGTGTGTGTGTGTGTTTGGCTGTTGTCGTAGGTATGCTGCAGATCAGTTTAAGCCGTCTAAACCTTTTGTTGAGCAATACAACCCTCCTCTCTCATCTCTCATGACCTCTTTGTTTGATCGTCTATATCCGTGCTTCACTAATATGCACCCACTCGGAGGTCTAATACTCTGTGTCGGGCCTCCATTTTATTTTACTGATTGAGGTACTAAAAACAAACAGAAATTCTTGATTTTATTCAGGTTCGATTGGTTTCAGGGATGTAGAGTCGTGGAATTGAATTAACACATTATGAATAAGATGTGTGCCACAGTGATTGACCATAAAGTATAAAAGCTGAGTGGATTTCTGAAACATTTCATAGCATCGACTGAGCTGCTGTGATACTGACGAAACCCAACAACTCTCTTACAAATATGTGTTCACCAAACAAAGCGTCACCGTGGGAGACAGAGCTTGTGAAGGGGGGATACATTTTTTGGGATAACTTTGTCTTCATTTCAAGTATCTCTGAGGTTTATCGTCTGCCCTGTCTATGCGCAGAGGGAGCTACACACACAGAAAGGAAGGAGACAGTT
>NC_136595.1:5673089-5685589 GCF_910589615.1 Taurulus bubalis
TGAGGCAAGATTAGTTCATACAAAAACTCAACAATACACCACTGAAAGCCATTGTTGATATTCAACATTTTTCACATAGCGGAGCAGAATAGACAATGCGGCAGCCGGGAAAGCCCGAAGCGGACTAGCAGGGTTGATGGCTGATGGTATCTCAGCTGAGAGAGGGCCTTAATCCCTTTTATACACACACAAGTACACACACACACACTCAACAGCCTGGAGACAGCAAAATCAATACTGCGCTCTCTCGCTATGTCTGTGTGTGGATCAGTGGGTGGGTCTGATAGTGAGAAAAGAAGAGAATAGTACTGTTTGTACCTCCGTGTGTGTGTGTGTGTGTGTGTGTGTGTGTGTGTGTGGGATGTCTTGGCACATCGCGTTCTTCTTAGATCTTCGTAGAGAAAAGATTTCTCAAGGTTCTCTATGACAGTAACTTATTGAAGCAACGCCACAACAACTTTACTTTGCAAAACGTTATTCCTTTAAATTATGAATGACACTTTCTTATCATTTATTTGAGTGGCGATCTCAACTAAAGGCTTTCGACTTTCAGTCAAATAATCAGATCATGATATTGGTTCACAAGACCTGGTATCGAAGTTATTGGTTCCAAGGAAATTATAATTGATAAAGTTTTAAAGTTACATGTTTTCTCTAATGTTATGCATAGCACTGAGGTTGTTGTATGAGACATCCATTGAATCATTTATATATATATATATATATATATATATTACAATGGAGTTAGTTGCAATCCCTGTGCATCACATACATGTGCTTCAGGGAGCCGGACACTGAGGAGCAGTGTGTGTGTGTGTGTGTGTGTGTGTGTGTGTGTGTGTGTGTGTGTGTGTGTGTGTGTGTGTGTGTGTGTGTGTAAACGGTTGGGAAAATCTCAATCGGCGAAGTAAATGGTATCTATGGTCAAAACTGTGGAATGTTACATTTAAAGTTCAACAAATCACAAAACAACTAGGTTTGGCAAAAATGGACGACGAAGTAATCTAAAAAAAAGTTGAAATCGGACACTCCTCATGTCGACTGTTAGCATCCCGAAGGATTTCAAAGAGGAACGTACTCCGCAATCTTCTAAAAGAAGATCTCAATCAGCTTTAGAAATGCTACCTTGGAAAACTGGAATGAGCTGCAGAATGTAAATTGCATTCCCAGAAGATTGATATCCAAGGAAGCAGTAAAAGGAGAAGAGAATCGTTAGGAGAGGAAAATGTTTTTTAATTCTAAATAAACTGCTTCTGAAGTTTCACGGACACAGCAGGTTGGTGACTTTGGACATAGAAGCCTTTATGATTACAGTGGCTTGAAGTAATGAACGCCCTGTCATGTAAAACTCATACTTCATGTCATGCCGGCGGAAACATTTCATAAAACATGATTAAAAGTGTCGTGTAACATTGGGAGCGACGTCGCCTGAGTGAGACGTGTTAATTATGCGCTAATGATATGTAATGAATGTCATCAGCCGCGAGGCTGCGGCTAACGAGCTAAATGAACTGGCACTAATGGGCCTGTTAGCTTATCTTAGCGCTAACATTAGCTAGCATAATAAAGGGCTCATGCTCTGCTGACAGCGAGCGCCGGCTGTGACTGGCACTGCATTACAGCTAGATACTTCTTCTGAAATGCTTTTTTTTTTACAACAACAACAACAACAAAAAGAAAATGGAGACTGAGGGCTTTTTAACAGCGGACCGTGACAACACAATTTATTTTTGCAACAGACAGTTGTGTTTTGCCCCAGATCCTCCCTCCTCCTGTCCTCCACCTGCACTCCAGATCCAGATCTGGATCCAGCTGCCAGGCTTTCCCAGGACCCCCAAGTCCGCTAGGTAGCAGAAGAAGAAGAAGAAGAAGAAGAAGAAGAAGAAGAAGAGGAAGAGGAGGAGGACGAGGAGGGGGGGAACTGGGGCCTACTCTTTTTCTCTCTCTCTCCCTCTTTTCTTTTCAATTGACCATAATGACAGCTGATTGATGGCTATCTCCTCAGCCTAACAAAGAGCAGCATTAGCATGACTAAAGCTATGTACAGTAGAGTGGGGAAAACACTAAATTACATGTTACCCCCCCACCCCCCATCCCCCCCCCACACACACACACTCTCTCTCTCCTCCACTCACTCATTTAGCAGAACAGCACGGCAGGCAGACAAAACAAAACAAAGTATGCTTTTTGTCCCTCCTGTGAGCCATTAAACAGTACAGCTTGACAGCTTCTTCACAAGGAGACACACAAAAGACCTGACAGAGAGAGAGAGAGAGAGAGAGAGAGAGAGTTGGGCATAGGGGGAGAGAGAGAGGGCGAGAGAGATGGGGTGAGAGAGAGAGAGAGAGAGGGGAGAGAGAGAGGGAGGTGGGGAGCAAGAGAGAGAGTTGGGGATAGGGGGAGAGAGAGAGAGAGAGGGGAGAGAGGGTGATAGAAAGAGAGAGAGAGAAAGAGAGAGATGGGGATAGGGGAGAGAGAGAGAGGTGAGAGAGAGAGAGAGAGAGAGAGAGAGAGAGAGAGAGAGAGAGAGACCAGGACTTCTTCATATGATCTAATCTAATCAAAGTAACACGTCCTCCAAACGTAACTACAAATGAGGTCATTTGTGATTTCCTGTCAGCGTTCACTCTGTTTCAGGTAAAGGTTTAAAGGTTTGAAGGTTTAAAGGTTAAAAGGTTAAAGAGGACCTTTAACGGCTCGTCAGATCGTCTGAACCTTGCAACACTAAGAACGTCTCTGAGGAGAGCCGGTGTGAAAGTTGCCTCTCCATCTCAAGCCTTACAGCCTTACAGCCTTACAGCCTTACAGCCTTACAGCCTTACAGCCTTACAGCATTACAGCCTTACAGCCTTACAGCCTTACAGCCTTACAGCCTTACAGCATTACAGCATTACAGCATTACAGCATTCTTGAAACAGCATTAAAACAAAAATAATCTCTCTGATGTGGTTGTGCAACTCTGCACAAACTGGGTTGTTTCTAATCTCCCACGGCCTCCAGGTATGGAAAAACCAATATGGTTATTGATGGGAGAAGATTGTCGTCGTGGTGACACAGTCACAACACAACTGTCTCCACCTCTTTGAACAAGCGGCGCTCCCTCAGTCATGTCAGTCACACCGCTGCTGACAAGCTTGAATCCAGCTAAACTTCTCCAGCAACATCATCGGGCAACACACAGTGAGCAATGTGCAAACTATCAGGATTTAAACCATTTAATTATTCCACTGAGCTGTTAAACACTATATGTGGTATATTGCAGTACCTTCAATCCACCTTGATCTTGCATTTACTTCACCTTACTAAGAATCGCCTTTGAATTAAAAATGTCCGTTCGACCGCACATTAACAATGAATGAATGAATGAATGAATGTATACTTTATTAATCCCCAAGGGGAAATTTCGTGATGAGTAGCAGCCATTTACACAGAAAATAAGATAAGATATAAAAACAGCAGGGATGAAAGATATACAAGATATATGCAAAAATAATACTAATAAAGATAAAAAAAAAAACAATAACAATAAAATAGCTGGATGAAAGAAAGAAGAACAGTGTATTAATTTGGGAATTAAATTAAATTAACTTAAACAGTAGAAGTGCAAGAGTGCAAGTATGTATGTGCATATTAAGTGTGTGAGGTGTAAATAAAAATAACAACAACAAACAATAGGAGAGTGCAAAAATGCAAATAATGTATGTAATATGTATGAGGATCTGGCAAGCGGTGACTTGTTGTAAAGTCGCATTGCCGTCGGCAGGAATGTTCTCCTGTAACGGTCCTTGTTGCAATGATGTGAATTAAAGCGGCGCATGGGGCACCCCTGGGTGCATGACCACACACCGGCCCGGTGTCCTCTCGCTCTCTCCCTCTCCGCCTCTCCCTGTCTCCTCTCTCCCCCACTTAGGCCAATCTGTTCTCTAATTGTTCATTCATGGTGTGAATCTTTAAATAGGAGGCCCTAGCCTGGCGCTAAGATAATGGCTCGCTCTGTGTCGTTAGCAAGCGAGGCTAAATTACCGCTCGGTGCAGAGTTACCATGGAAATAGGCCACAATGAGAGTGATTAGTCTTGTGTCTTTTACGCCGAGACACTTTGCGGTTCAGCAGGAAACGTAGGATCCCTCCTCCGCTGCCTCTACTGCGGGTTGCATGCTCAGAGTCAGTCGCGTTATTAGCATTTCACGTATACTCAGGTTGGGAATGAATGTGAATTAATATAAATTGTACAGCTGTTGTCTGTTAGTTGTTGTATTATCTTTAGCTGATCTGAATAGTCATCACACGGCTGTTGAACACCCAGCAAATAGGAACACATTCGTGGCTTTACATGTCAACATATCAGTTTCATCTTCAATTTACTTTTATTTGCAGAGTCAACAGACACTTTCAGACGCTTCTTTCTTGCAATGAGTTTCTATGACGACCTTTTTTTCCATCTCCAAGTCACAGTGTCGGATGCTTTGATACGATTTTTCTTTCCCTTCACTGAAGCGACCACTCGATCTGAATGTCTTTGTGGAGATGTGAAGCAGCCAGCTATGGTATTTATTTATAAATATGTTCTTTAAAAAAAAAACTCCTTTACTAACTGGCCGATTGAGCTCTGTGTGTATTTATATTCTCTCCCTCTCTCTGTTTGCTGCTCTTTATCCTCCCGTCTTCATGAATAATTGTCTATTTGTTGCTCTGTTTTCTTCCGACCATGTTTGTTCCTCTCACCGTCCGCCTGCTCTTTCCCTCTGTTGCTCAGCAGACACACGCAGGTGTGTGTGTGTGTGTGTGTGTGTGTGTGTGCGTACTTGCTCATCCACATTGAATGATCCTCGGTGTGAGTGTGAGTGGCACGCCGCTGACACACAACATGAGAGTATTCTGCCCACTTCCTATCTGCCTCTCTCCCAAACAAGGAGCAAAGAGAGGAGAGGAGATTATCGGTCTCAGTGTGAGGTTGCCAGTCAATGTGAACGTCAGGAGTAGAGGAACTGAAATAGCCATCATTACCTGGTCTGCTGCTGGCACCCACTGAGAGGAGTGTGTGTGTGTCAGTCAAACCAGTGGTCTCCAGGAGACCAGTGATCATAATATTTCTCACCAGAGGAGGATGAATGCTAATCAGTGTTATGATGACTCAGCGCATGAACACATAGAGCACACAGTGTCCAGTGATGCTTTTAAATATTATCAAACATATCAAAGTAACTGCTCAGTGTGTGTGTGTGTGTGTGTGACTTCCCCTTCCCCTTGAGATTACCGGATAATATGTTGATGTGCTGTATTGTGCTGTAAGTATTCAGATCCTCTATCGAAGTAAAGCCACTAGTACCACACTGTGAAAATACTTCATTGCAAGTAAAAGGCTTGCATTCAAAACCTTACTTCAATACAAGTGTGTAAGTGTTGTAAGATGTTCTTTTGTACCAGTGTTTGGGAAGTAGTGCCATCTAGTGGTGAGCTTGCAGATTGCATTCAACTAAATACCCCTCCGCTCACACTTCCCTTACAAAGGAGTGGTGGAGATCTACGGTGGCCTTGAGGTAACTTAAAGACACAAGGTTTTGTTTGTCCCTTCTGGGCTGCTGTAGAAACATGGCGGTGCAACATGGCGCACGATATGAAGAGGCTCGTGAAAACCCAACAATGCTTATACATAGTTATGAATATTATATTCCATTTCTGCCAATCAACCCCCTAAATCCTACACACTGTTCCTTTAAATAATCAAAAGTAAAATGGTGTACAATGCAGCAGTAATATACTGTTGGGTAATTTAATCTACAGCAATGTATCACATTCTATAAAATCATCATATGGTTGTCGTGTCGTCCTGTTTTCAGCTTCGTGACGACGCATGTTACACACGAGGGTTTTTAAATAGTTCATTTACCTTCAGAAGCAGGCGGATCTTCTCAACCTATGAACTAAAACATCACCAAAGTAAAGTAAGCAAATATTTTGTCAGTCAGCCAACACATTATGACACATAATCCCAAACAAATAGCGGCGGAAAGTGTTGTCCTCTGCTGAGAAAGAAATTCACCTTTGCAATGCATTTCATAATTCTAGTTCTTCTATGAGAAATGATACAGTAAAAAGAGGCAGAGACACACTGATCGCTTTTTAGTCTTAAGCTACACATTCACACTACATAAATAGTGGAACTAGTTTTAAATAGTCTGGATAGATAGAGTGTGATAATTAATCACACATGACTCTCAGAGAATCATTTTAGATCATTTTTAATCAGAATGTGGAATACCTTACAAATAGGAATGCAATTTTCCATCCACCTTCACAGATATTTATTTTGCTGTCAAATTTGGTCCCAAATATGTTCTGGGTCGGAGTTTAATGTGATGGAGACAAACAGTGTTTTCACTCACTGAACATGTAAAGAGGCCTGCTGACAATCAAGCAAATAGTTTACTCATATGGTCATGCAAGGAAAACATAAGGATGCAATAATAAGGATTTGATTAAATGATATATATATATATATATATATATATATATATATATATATATATATATATATATATATATATATATATATATTATAAATATGCAATTTGAGACAGATGAGACACATGTTGGGGTGTCCACGTTTTGAAAGACAAACAACAGTCATCAAAATCTCAGCCGAGTCTGTTAATGACTTCCGGGGTTTTGGATAAGCTGATGAAGTCCACTTTCCTCTGCTGTTTCCCCGGCTCAGACTGTACCGTGCATTACGCGTGATGATCAACACGCGTCGCTCTCACCGACGCACCTCGAGTGAGTTTTACTCAGCAAACTTTCCCAGCTTTCAGTTTGGCGCGACCAACTTTTATTCAATTAAAAAAGGTGCTTCCTGGTTATTGTCTGATGCTTTTTAACAATCTATTACCCACCCAGGCCCGAGCTAATGCTCTTAGCACACATTACTTGCAGTAATCCTCCTCTGCGAGCTAAAGCCGTTGTGTCTGGACCAGCGAGTGGGGCTGCAGCAGTGACAGCAGGTGCTAAAGCCTCGGCTAACCCCGGCTAACGCCGCCTGAGCTCCATAAGACAGGAAATGCTGGGAGGGATACTTACCTACTTACTGAATTACGTACTTACTTACACACACATGCATCACACACACACACACACTCCCGGACTCACTGTCCTCACACACATGCACATGAAGGGCGGGGACTTGAAACAAAGGCGGCGTGCTGAACTGGAGGAGATGATCGTTGGGTCGCATCTACATGACAGTTCAGCACCGCAGGAACACGACAGGGCTTCCTAAACCCCTGGGAGGCCGGCCGGCAGCCCTCGGGCCTGTATTCTCACCGTGTGTGTGTGTGTGTGTGTGTGTGTGTGTGTGTGTGTGTGTGTGTGTGTGTGTGTGAGCTAAAGAATAATACATTTACAATTCTAACTACCTGACAGTTAGGATTAACGCCGCATAAATCACTGACATTAACACCTGGTGAAACTTTAACAACTGTTAACAAGGGGATATTAAATGCTTACAGCCTCTGACGTCAGCGCTTTCATGTGTATTTATTTATTTAAATGAGCTTTTTTTGGGGATCTGAACATGCAGGTATTTGTTTCGTGCGTAAACCTGCAACACATGTTTAAACACAACATGGGGAGAGAGGAGAAGCCTGGTTGTTGGAGTTTCGTTGTTCTTTATTCTTGAAGTTATTTAGAAATAAAAACGCTTACTGTATAGATTTGCTGCCTCTGTCAGTGTGGAACATAAAAAATAGAATGATGACCCGTCGACGACATGAAAATACGTTATACACAGAGAGAGAAGAAGAAACATTACCAACGCTTGAAGCTAAAAAGTAAAAATCAGACTGGCATACACCTTCAAAAGTGACTTGAAGCTCAATAAATAACTACATGAACACTATTTGAACACGATTTATAAGTTGTGTAAAGTGCAATTTAACTATTTTCTTGATTCGGATGAGGAAAAGATGTTCAATCCTTCAAAAGAGCCTTTCTCTCTCTTCAGGAATACAAAACACACATGATATGTCACTAAGGCTTGTATTGATACTGTTTAATATGACGTCAGCGTATGTTGCCGAAGAGAGGAAATATAAAAAGCTTCCTTTAAAATGGAATGGTATCCATGGACAAAAAAAGAATGGGACATGACATAACATTCACAAAATCACACTTACAACCAAATATATAGCACTCTTCCACAAAATGAAATAAAAAAACAAAATGTTTTACTGCGGTGATTACACAATTACATGCACACCTTTCTCTCTCCATGACACGGACATAAAGAAGTGGTCTGGATGAGGAAAGGGTCTTTTTGTAATTGTATAAACCGTGTTCATGATGGTAAAACAGTATTTAATATGTCATCACGCGATGAACTGACAGAAACAGCAATGAGCTCTTCACTGGCTCCAGAAGGAGGAAACTCAAACAGCGGTCATGCTCCCTAAAGCCGAGCAGATCTACTTCCTGTCCAGGTAAAACCAGGAAAAGACTCCTGAACCACCGGCGTGCAGAGAAAACAAGAGACCATCAGGAGACACCGTCTCCTCGCGGATGGAAATGTGACAGCTTGTTTCACGGTCCTCTGGCTGTCAGACTGTTGATGTCAGAAGAGGATGTCCTGACCTCTCTTTGTTGGAGGTCAGACCATTTCCGTGAGGTGAAGACTACCAACCAACATATTGATTAGCACTAATTAGGATCAATCTCACTGTGTTTCGCTCAGCAGGTGAAGTCTGCGGTGTGTGTGTGTGTGTGTGTGTGAGCGGTCATGCATACGTGGCTCTATATATGTGTGTGTATGTTTGCCTGTATACATTCCTCTGAGTGTGTGTGTGTCTTTGTCTCGGCTGTCACCCTGAAGGTTATCTCCGTGGTGGCAGCATCGTCAGGTGACAGCCGTCTCCCTTGATGCCGAGCGAGATGTCAAACTGTCCTTCCAACCACGGTTCCCTTGACGACAAGAGTAACGCGTACACACACACACAGACGCAGACACACCAAACGCATCCTCTTTTAGTAGTAGGTGGAAGGTGTGTGTGTGTGTGTGTGTGTGTGTGTGTAGGGCTGCTCAGACTTTGATAAGCTATCACATGTCCCAGGTGATGGTCTCTAACAGCACATCAGTCCAAAGGCACTGCCTGACAACCGAATCAAACGCACCCAGACCAGACATCCTGGCAACCCAAACCAAACAAACCCAAACTGACAATATATATTACACTGAAACGCACTCGCAAGAAAGGGAACCTTTTATTTGTGAGTGTTTACCCAAAAAGGAGTCTATTTAAGGCACATGTTGGCTGACTAGTGTGTTCACCGTGAGGGCCACAGGGGGGCCTTGTGGTGCAGCAGGCCACTGTGATGCTAAGCTATATGCTAATCAATGTCAATGGTCAATGATGTCACCAGAATTTTGATATTTTTCTTCTCCCTGTAGCTCCTGCTAACCATCTTCTCCCTCTCTGTTTTACAATACACCAACCCTGCGCTGTGGAGGCTTCACATCGGCCCTTGGGAGCCGTAAAGCTTTATTTCACTCTACAGTGGTGGGTTTTTAGTTGAAATGTGGGCGCCGACAATGAAACAGTAAAGCAAGACAAACACTTCTTAATTATTGCAACACCCCCAAGAGGGCAGCGCTCAGAGGAGAAGTAGCTCATCACAACTCGGATGTTGTTTTCATAGCTCGGGTTATCGGTTCCATTAGTGATGAGGATTACTGAACAAAGTATTCACTGGATCTGAGCTCGGCTGCATTGCAGTACAAGAAAGGCCCAGTGGGAGCAAGAACTCAAGGTCAGACAATTATACAAATTGAAAGACAAAATGATTTGTGGGAGAAATCCCCCAACAACAACCACAGCAGACTTCCTGGTTCTACTTTGACCCGCCAGACTTGCCGTAGTTGTGCTCACCTTTGGCTCCAAGTAAACGGTGTGAGACAACTTGCTGGGTTGTTTTTACAACTTGTACATTATCTGTTCACTCTGAGTCAAATGTTAAACTATAACTGATGGACACAATAACCCGGGTGGTTGAGAATTGAAGTGCGGCTCATAATTCAAACAAGAAACAGCAGCAGAGCTCAGGGGGAGGAAATCTAGAAGATTCAAATAAAGATTTCTGAAGCTTTATTGTAGCTCTGTTTCACCCACACACACACACACACACACACACACACACACACACACACACACACACACACACACACACACACAAAGAAACACTCCTGTAAGCAACTGTTATCTTCTTTGAGTTAAACATTTGCTTTGTTTTTTCATTGCTACATAATCGAGTGGCACTACAAGGAATAATGCACACCTTATATGCACACAGAGAGAGACACACACACACACACATACACACACACACACACACACCCTCAGCATGCCTTGTACAATTACAGAATTACAGCATCTTGCAAATGAGACATGACAGAGAAAGCATGCTAGCACTGTAGAGGGCTGTTTCCTTTCACTCACTCACTCACACACACACACACACACACACACACACACACACACACACACACACACACACACACACACACACACACACACACACACACACACACACACACACACACACACACACACCATAATGAAGTGTTTCCCATGCACGTGATGTCAGTGACACAGGTTCCATTACCTGCCTGTCACAGTGTTGCCCTGGCGATGGCCTGTCAATACTCTTTGCTTACTGCATTTTTCTCATTAAATAAATGAATGAATTAAATATTTTCGACTCGTTCTAGACGAGCATCAGACGAGGTGTTCCCAAACCCAAGATGACTTTCAAACGTTGCTGCCAAACAAACCAGCAGCAAACTCTTTAAAAATCTGAAAAGTGAAAATTTGTGGTAAAAATGTTGATTTGAAAGATAGAAACTTATTTTTTTAATATATATATATATATATATATATATATATATATGTATATATATATATATATATATATATATATATATATATATATATATATATTTGTTGGCGACACACCACTTTGGTCCAGACGGAAATGACAACTATGAAATGGATTGCGAAGAAGTTGGTGCCGACACCCAGAGGATGCATCCTGTTGCTCCTCTAGCGCCACCACCAGGTGGACTCAGGTGGGTTTGAAGCTAAATGAGTCAACAACTTATAGATGGACTGCCATGAATTGTGGCACGACCACGTCCTCCTCAGGATGAAGTGCACTCTCACTGGTTAAGGCCTAAACCTTCACCATCGAGTCAAAGCTTAAATTGGTCCAATACTTGGATTCATGTCGTGTGGAACATTGAGTTTTGGTATAATAAATTTAACATTAGCTATTTGACGTGCTATGTGTATTCAGTCTTGAAGGATTGCCAACAGTGATGTAAAAACCTTTTTGATCAAATACAGAAAGAAGTCTCAGATGTTTATACATCGATTATTTCACATTCTGACAAATAAAATCCCAAACAAAATTAAAAAGTAACAGAATTTGAGGTGCATTTACAGCATGTCTATATATGTATCGCTCTGATACTAAATGCTCCCCCCACACACACACACACACACACACACACGTATAAATGAGCTCTACATAAGAAAGGAGGAGGAGTCGTGGTTCCATTCAGTTGAGCTCTACAGAGGCTCTTGTGTGTTTTTTCTCCCCACCGGAGGGAGAAAATAAGAATAATTGATTTCACTGTTTTCTTCTGGTGTCAGATCTGCTGCCGTTTATCATCACATCTATCACTCTAAACTACTTTCTGTGTCCCTCCCTTTCCGTTACTCCCCCCCCTCTCTCTCTCTCTCTCTCTGTCTCTCTCTCTCTCTCTCTCCTTGTTTGTTCTGCTAATTAACTTTATTACCCTGATAGCTCCCCACTGCCTCTGACGAAAACAATTACCATCTCTCTCTCTTTCCCTCAACTCTTTCTCTCTCTCTCTCTCTCTTCTCTCTCATCCCTTGCTCTCGCTCTCTCTCTCTCTGCTGCTGCACATATCCATCTGTCTCTCTCGGCATGGCTTCCTACATTTTCATCCAACTATCAAGACACGTTCTGAAAACTTCTGAGCTGAGAAAAAGTTGAGGTTAGGTTTGCTTGGTTCAAGCGAATACATTTCCTTCAGAAAATATATTTTACGTTTTCGAATAACTTCCTTGACAGACACAGATAGCATGTAAATATCGGCCATGCATAATGCTAGACTAGAGCATCTATTATAAAAACACTGTGAGAAACGTCTTTGTAATGTTGAGAAAATGCCTATTAGGTTTCCATTAAGCTAAAGCAATGCATCATGATTTGCATGAAAATAATAATTTGCATGAAACCAAACTACTTTCTGTGTCCCTCCCTGTCCGTTACTCCCTCTCTCCCTCCCCCTCTTTCCCTCTCTCCCTCTCTCTCCCTCCCCCCCCCCCCCTCTCTCTCTCTCTCTAGTGGCAGACAGGACAGCATTACATTGTCAGTGGTAATTTACCTCTCATCTGTCTTCACTAATTATTGTCACATTCATCAGAT